>NC_061114.1:182928335-182962838 GCF_002878395.1 Capsicum annuum
TCTCCTCATCCCCCGCCCCCACCACGGCCCCACGCCCCAACCCCCTCAGACATGACCCTATCCACCCATTACCACCCACAGCCACAACTACACGAAAGTATAAAAAAATATACAGATATACACGGTGGTAGTATCAAAGCAGCAGCAATAAAGAAATACAAGGCGCACACAAATTCAAAGGAATACTCCCGAAATAAAACTATACTCAATAATGGAATATGCAATACTGAAATAATACTAAGAATGGAATATGCAATAATGAAATAAAATGAAATATGAAATAACAAAAATAACAAAGGTTAGAGGTCACCGGATTACGCTTGGGGCTGCGGCTGCTGGAGACGAAGCGGCGGGTGGCGGCTGGGGACCGGGCGGCGGCTGGCTGGGGATCGGGTGGCGGCTGGGGAAAGGGCTGGTGTACCCCGCCGGGGGGGGGGGGGGGGGGGGCGGGCGAGGCGGGGAGGGGGGGGGGGGGGGGCGGGGGGGGGGGGGGGGGGGGGGACCGTCTTGGAACCGGCGGTCGGCGCCGGGGTAAAAGGATTTAGCTCAAGACCCGAATTCAAGATCTAGTTTTGAAAATGTGTCATTGTTATGGAAAATGCATTCGGTATCGAGCTTCGATTGGTGGGATATGTGGTAAGAACGGCATTTGTGTTTGTTGTGGATGGTTGTTCCTTTGCTAAAGTATCAAGTACACTTAAGAAACATTTTGGTAAACTTTTATTCCAATTTTTTAAAAAATTGACGTAGCTTCAACTGTTTACCAAAACATGTAAGGCATCAACAAGTATATTGCGGTGCTAATTTTTTATGATTGTATTTATTTCTCTTTATTTTATGAATCACATTTAAGACACTAACTTAAAATTTAATTTAGAGACCTCTACTGAGCAAGTTATCAGTCAAAACTATAAAATAATCAGCCATAAATATTATTGAATTAAATAAAATGTTGACACAAAACAATAAACTCTAAAACAAAAGGCTTAATTTTGTTAAATTCTTGTGACATAACAAAACTAATTATATTCTTTATTTATAGCAGATGTATGTGTGAAATGTTAAAGTTTGTGAAAATAAGAAGGGAAAAAGCATAAATACCCTTCTAAACTTGTCACAAATACCCTTCTAAACTTGTCACTACAACTTACTTGAGGGTTTGGGCTGTAGGTGATAAAAGAGTTTTAAAATGAGGTGTAGGTGGACACAAGTCTTAATTATTGAGTGGAGGTGACAATTAATTTATTATGGATTAAGAAAGTTAGAGAAGTTTGAAAATAATCCACAAGTATTTTAATTTATACTTTGATCTAAATTTTAGTTAGTATAACAGGAAACGGAGGGGAAAAATGGTGCATTTCTCTCTCTTATCATCCATTGTTGTTTTCTCTCTCTTCATAATTATTGTTGTTCATTGTTGCTGCTGCTTGATTCATTATCTTCTGTTCATTATCATCATCTTATACTTTATTATCATCTTCATCTTCTTCTTGTTGACCATTTTTGTTGTTGTTGTTGTTACCACTACTGCTGCTATATGGCCAATTTCTTAGGTCAAATTTTGTTTCCTACATTACTTTCCACTTTGGCATTACTTCATTGGTAACTTTGGTAAGTAAAATTATGATTTTTATTTGAATTTGTCATCGGGGTACATAGTTACTGCTGTTTTTTCCAACAATGGATAGAACCTGATCATGAATCCTACATAAGTGCCCACAATTTAAATAGATCGCTCATCTGTTGCATCAGATGAGTAATCTGTTGCAATGGAAGACTCATATGTTAGATTCATGTGTATGCTTCTATAGTGCCCATAACATGAATCGAACAGATGGGTAATGTGTTGCAACAAAAGATTTATCTGTTGGAATAGACTAATTATCTATTGCAACAGACTAGTTATCTGTTGCATCAAATTTATTATTTGTTGCATCAGATTGATTATCTGTTACATCAGATTGATTATTTGTTGCATTAAACTAATTATCTATTGAAATATATGAGTAACCTGTTGCAACACAAATCAGCCCCTGACACAAACCCAACAAATAACCAATATGTTTCAACTCTTGCTATTGCTACTTGATTCAAAATTATTCCTTATGTCCAATCGTCGACATGTTTGTTGAGAAGATAATAGAAAGAATGAAAATTAAATACTTCCTTTGTCTCAAATTACCTGTCCCAAATTTCTTAATTTGATTTCTCGTTTTACTTGTCTTTTTAATTAATCAAGAAGAGGCAATTTTTTTTTTCATGTTTTACCCTTTGCATTAATTACTTTTTCTTTAAATTAAGACGTAAACATCATTTAATAAGGGTATTATGGTAAACTAGGCATGTTATTAATTATTTTTCTTAATCAATGTGCCATCTTAATTTGGGATGGGTAATTTGAGACGGAAGGAGTATGAATTAATACGTCAAAGACGTGCAATAAACTAGTTATCTATTGAAACAGACTAGTTATCTGTTGCATCAGACTGATTATCTGTTGCATCAGACTACTTATCTGTTGCAACATATGAGTAATCTGTTTGGAACAACACAAATCAGCCCTTGCCACAAACCCAACAGCTAACCAATATGTTTACATTCAACTTTTGCTATTGCTACTGGATTGAAAATTATTTCTTACGTCCAATCATCGACATGTTTGTTGAGAAGATAATAGACGGAATGAAAATTAAATATGAATTAAAACGTCAAAGTTGATCAAACATAATTTTTTTATTAGACAAAAATAAATAGAAATACATATATATAGACTAAAAGAAAAAAAGCTAATTATTATTATTATTATTATTATTATTATTATTATTATTATTATTATTATTATTATTATTATTATTGCCAGCTGACCAATCTTCAACCGGTAGCATCAAGACCCTCCTCAACCTGCGGATCTCACGGAGCATCCTTGCTCTAACTGCTCCCAGTTCCCATTGCAGGTTACGAACCTGCATCTAAAGTTCATTCACAGCGTCTTGCAGAAAAACAACGTCCCACACAAGATCAGCCATATCTAGAACACATATGAATTGACAAAAAACTTAAAAACAAAAGTAAAGAAAAGAATATCCGAATGTAATACAACGTATACTACAAATTGACAAGAAAAAAACTTATCTAAGTTAGGAAAGAGAAAGTGGTGGAAGGTGTAATATGAAAGACAAGATGCAATAAATAAATAAAGTGTAATTGAATGAACAATTGAGTATGGAAGGACCTATTTATAGAGGATTGAATTTGAATGAGTGGCAAAAAAATGCGACTGTTCACCTCCATTTATTAATTACATTTTTTTTATTACTGTAAAAAGTTATGACTTAATTAAATTAAGAAATATTGTGATAAATCATGACTTTTCAGATTATTATTATTAATTAGTTCTTTCCAAAGAACAATTTTTATTGAGTTGTGACAACAGATTCTTTATCTATTGCATCAGATAACTTATCTGTGACAACAGAAATATCATCTGTTGAAATAAATAGAAAACATGTTGCATCAGATAATCTATTTGTTGCAACATATAATCTAACTGTTCACCTCCATTTATTAATTATATTTTTAATTACTGTGAAAAGTTATGATTTAATTAAATTAAAAAATATTGTGATAAGTCATAATTTTTCAAATTATTATCATTAGTTAGTTCTTTCCAAGAACTATTTTTATTGAGTTGTGACAACAGATTCTATATCTGTTGCACCAGATTACTCATCTGTGATAACAGATATATCATCTGTTGTAATAAATAGAAAACCTGTTGCATCAGATAATCTATCTATTGCAACATATAATTTATTTTTTTGTAAAAATTATCATCATATCATTAATCTAAATTTACTGACTTTTTTATTTTATAAATTAAAAGAAACACCTTTTCAGTAACCATTTCTTTTAAAAAGTAATAACCATTTTTTTTTGAGTTCTGGCAATAGATTGTATATCTGTTGCATCGTATAAACCATCAGTTGCAACAGATATACCATATGTTGCAACAAATTGACAATCTATTTTAATAATTTTTTTGATTTTTTCTAATAGCTGATACATCAGTCGCAACAGATTGGAAATTTGATGGATCAGCAACATTGTTGAATGTGTTTTAGACAAAAAGTCACGACTGTTCACCTTCTTCTTAACAATCATCATATAAGTTAATTAATTCAATATTGTGACTTTTTTAATTATATAATAAATAAATAATTTGAAAAAATAAATTTAAAAACAAAAATGGTGAAAAGTCACAATCAGTTATTAAAATTAAATAACCGTTCTTTTACGGTTATAAATTGTGTTTATTATTTATTTACGAACTAATGATCGATTAATAACCGTAAAAGAACGATTTATTAATAACCGCCTGTTGCAACATATGATCGATTTATCGCATCAGATTAGCCTCTGTTGCCATAAATACTCAATCCCTACACCAACTGTCGACCTGTTGAGAATAAGGAATAAACAGAATGATAATTAAATATTAAATAAGAATTAAAAATTCAAAGTCGACCACCAAAGAAGGATTTTTGAATTCCTTGAGTAGATTCGATATACAAAAGGAGGAAAATACATACGCTAAAAGAAAAAATATAACCTAATTATTATTAATACTGTTATTATTATTATTATTACTATTATTATTATTATTACTATTATTATTATTGTCAATCGGACAATTTTCATTCGGCAGCAGCAGAGCCCTCCTCAGCCTTGCTTTGAAGTCGCCCAAATCTCTCTGGAGTTCATCAAACTGCCTTTGAAGTTCTCATAAGGAATCAATATGAATCTTCTTGTATGAATTTGGATCAGCCATATTTGTAAGTGTAGTAGAATGAATGAGTAAGGAGGGACTAATTTATAAATGATTGAATTAGAAGGGGTTAGTCAAAAAGCCAAGACTGTTCATATACCTTAATTAAATAGAATTGGTGACTTTTCAAATATGTAAATTAAAAAAATGAATCTAAATACAACATTTTATCTTTTATTGTATTTCAAAAAGAAAAGAAAATTGCTTTAAAATAAATCTAACAGATGAATAATCTGTTGCAAAATATATACCATCTGTTAGATAATTTACAATATATTGACAATTTGTTTCAACAGATGGATATATCTGTATGATTTTTCTAACAGATATGTCATATGTTGCAACAAATTGATCATTTATCATAACAGATGTCTGTAATTATTTGATAATTTAAACAGATGTGACATCTGTTGCAATTTGTTAGTCATCTATTTATTCAATTTATGGTCTAGGAAGAATAAAGTGCGTGCAAATAGATAGACCCACTGTTATGTGTGAGAGTTAAGTATTACTGATAAGGTCATCGGGACAACACACACAAAGTACAATATTTTTATGAATGCAGTTTTTAATTGATTAGGCACTTTTCAATTCAAAGAAGATCCTACATTGTACAGTTAAGTTTGATGGGTTCAAATTGATAAGGCCGAGGAAGATGGTGCAGATACCCTATTACGAATTACTGACGGTTGTTGCTCATGTTTATGCATTTTAAGTTTTGAGAATGGATTAATATTTGGTGTCATTGCAGAAATCCAATAGCGATTGGACTTAACTTTAAGTGTGCATAAGACTCTAAAAAGGCCTTTGAAGCCTCACACAGCGTCAAACATGAATAAAAAACCTATAGAAATTCCCTTGGCCCAAATTTATATGGAAGGGTTATTCGAGAAGACGGTTATACGCCAGAAGGAGCTAAAGGATAATGTCTGCGAGGGAAAGGGGAGTTGATAAAATACTATATCATCTGAAAGTTAATTAAAGAAGAGACATAGGGTAGCAAGAAACATCTAGCAAATCTGGCTGATGAAATTATCTTAAAACATGAGAAATTTGAATCAAGTGCAAATGTGAAAGTGTATCCGATAATGTAAATTCATCTAATGTTTCTCTAACGAAAAATAATGCAGATAGACACTTTGTTAGGGAACTGCGACTAGGTAGCGTGGTTGGGATTATCAAATAGGTAGAAAATTAAATAAGACCAAGAATGCAGCCTTACATTCATCAAGGGTTGAAATAATGTATAATGAGTCTAGAAAACTTGTGCTAACAACAACTGCAGTTAAAATAAGGAATCTAAGCGAAGGCGGCAATTTTTGAATTTTAAATTGCATCCCATGCCTTCTAGTTTGTGATTTCGATTAGGTCCATTGCTTTTGACCTGATCAGAACCACAAACGAGATTGTAAGACAGATTGAGTATCATTACTTCCTTAGCAATATGGATTAATTGATCATGTTTTCTTGGCTTAGAATGCCTTTAACATTTCTTGGAGAAGATCATAGGCTTGTTGTAGTAAGTGAATCCCGATAATTTTCAAGCTTGCTGATTGGTATCCAATCTTGTCGTTGTCGTCTTTGAAGTTGGTATAGAGTTTTTGGTTTCTTGTGAACTCGATTAGGAACACTTTCTCCTTCAAAGTTATGGCATTGTAGAAGACCTTCAGAACACTTTCTTCAGAAGCCTTAAAGGATACATAGAGGGTCGCTGTGTTTATTTTAGGTTAAAATGTGTTGATGCACAGTGAAGATGTGGTCCCAACTATTGAATAACTCACTTTTTCGAGCGTTGTTCAATGCATTTTGCTCAAACAACCTTCAAGGGATCTGATAAATTAATAAGCAAGGAGTTACATAATGTTTAATCTAATGACTCTACCAAGCTTATCAAACGTTACGTAACTCCAGGCTCATTACCCCATCAAAAAATTTTGCTCGAGTTAGTGGACAAATCAAATGAGCTCAATATCTTAGCTTTTCTGTTGATCGCTCTTCTCCAATATAGATGATAAGATATCCATCATGCAAAAGTCTACACCATCAGCAGAAATGCTTGCCAGAGCAAAAGTTTTCAGAAGGCATTAATAGTAATCTCTCAATATCAAGAGATATTGAGAAATTCCTAGTCATGCCTTCCCAAGACTCTGATATTGAGAGATTACTAATCATGTCTTCTAAAGACTTTTGGACTGTCAAGAATTTTACTGACGGTGTAGACTTTTTCATGGAGGATATCTTGTCATCAATAGAATTTCTTACTGTAGCGAAAGTCTTGGGAAGGCATGACTAGGAATCTCTCAATATCACTTGATATTGTGAGATTACTATTGATGCCTTTTGAAGACTTTTTCCCAGACAAGAATTTTTGGCGATGGTGTAGACTTTTACATGATGGATATCTTTTCCTCTATATGGGAGAAGAATGATCAACAGAAAGGTTGAGAGATTGAGCTCGTTTAATTTGTGCACTAACTCGTGAAAAGTTTTTTGATACGGTAATGATCCTGGAATTACGTAAAGTTTGATAGACTTGATAGAATCAGTTTAGATCAAATGTTACATAACTCGTTGATTATTAATTTATCAAATCCCTTGAAGGTTGGTTGAACAAGTTGTATTGAGAAACTCTCAATAAAAGTGAGCTATTCAACCATTGGGACCACATCTTGACTGTGTATCAACACATTTTGACCTAAAAACATACATAGCGACCCTATATATATCCTTTAAGGCTTCTGAAGAAAGTGTTTTGAAGGGCTTCTTGAATGCCACAACTCTGAAGATAGTGTTTGTGATCGAGCTCACAAAAGATCAGGAACTCTATACCAACTTCAAAGACGGAAATGGCAAGCTTGAATACCAAATCAGCAAGCTGGAGGCAAGCTTGAAAATTATCAAAATTCACATACTACAGCAAGCCTCTAATCTACTCCAAGATATATTGAAAGCATGCTAAGGCTAGAAAACACAACCAATTATAACCACATTGCTAAGGATGTATTGACACTCAAACTGTCTTTCAATCTTATTTGTGGTTGCGATCAGGTCAACAGTACTGGACCTAATCGAAACCACAAATAATTTAAAATTCAGAAATTGCCACCTTCGCTTAGATTCCTTATTTTAACTGCAGTTGTTATTGGCGCAAGTTTTCTTGACTTACTGTACTTTATTTCAACCCTCAAAGAAAAATGATGTAGTCTTTTATCAAAAACCCTATGTATCTTCTTTAGTTATCTCTTAGATGATGTAGTCTTTTATCAACCACCCATTTTCCCTTAAAGGCATTCTCCTACTGCACCTTCTGGCATATAATCATCACCCCAAGCAACCCAACCATATAAATTTGGGCTAGGGCAATAACTATATTGATTTTATTCTTGGTTGAAGAAGTGAGAGGCTTCGAAGGCCCTCTAAAGGTCCAACGCACCCTAAAAGTTAGTCCAATCACTATTGAATCTCTTTACAATGCCACCAAAACTAGATCCCTTCACAATGCTTGAAACATAAACATGAGCAACAACCAACATTAAATCTTAATAGGGTATCCAAATCATATTCATGGTCCCTCAGCCTTATCAGTTTGGACCTACCAAACTTAATTGTAAAATTACTGATATTTTATTTGAATGATCAATGACTAATCGGTAAAAATAGCATTCACAAAATCAGTGTACTCTATGTATGTTTCCAATATAACATTATCAATATTACATACCTCCCACATATGAAGTGGTTCCATCTGCATATAACTTATTTCTTCGAACCTATGTTAATTGTAGCTTCTTATGTTGGTCGAGAAAAAGTTGATCAATTTTCAGTTCCTTATATCTACAAAGAAGAGAAAAAAATTAATATCATAGAATGAATATTATCCATCTGTTGCATCAGATGTAGAGTCTGTTACAACAGAAGTGGAGTCCGTTGCATCAGATATGGAGTTTGTTGCAATTGGTGTGGAGTCTATTGCAACAGATGTGGAGTTTGTTACAACAGATATGGAGTCTATTGCAACAGGTGTTGAGTCTGTTAGAATACATCAAATGAGCTTTACTGGTGGTTTGATTTGTTCCAACAGTTGCTCCGTCTGTTGCAACATCAACAACAGCATAAACTACAAAGAAACAATAAATAAAATAATCAATAACAAAGAAACAACAATATTTGTTCCAATGCCATCAACAACAAATAAGCAACATCCTTTGTTTGAACATCATCAACAACACCACACCACAAGTTTCAACAACACCAACTCCACCGATAACATCAATAATAGCATCAACAACAAAGAAACAAATAAAATACATACAATACAATGATACTACCAGCAAGGCTTTTAAACTTCTCCCAACAGATAACTTATTTCGCATATTGTAATAAAAATTCTTGGTTCATTTATTCAACACTTAAAAGTTCCTTCAAGTCTTTTAAATAAATATGATATGGGTAAATGGTAATGAAATAAAATAGATATAAATAACTTGCAAAGAAGAAAACGAGAATAAAAGATCAATAGTGAACCATACCTTAATGTCAAAAGGGGATCAAAACAATAATTTCAGTCGAGGAAAGATATGGATTGATTTAGATTTGAAAGGATCTTTATGAAAAAGAGAAGAGAAAAGAGAGAAAAAATATTGTGATAACCCTAAAGAGGAGAGAAAGAAAAAAATGAGAGATAAATAAAATAAATTTAAGGCTGAAGTTGAAGGAGAGATGAGATAATTCTAGATGTATGTAGACGTGGGTTTCAATATCCATTAATTAATATTCATTAATAATTTGAGGGCATGAGGAATATGAGTGACATTGAAAAGACAAGATAAGACTACTCAATGAACTCATTTTTGAGTTATCCAAGAAATATTTTTATCGCTTTTAGTAGTACTACTTTATCTATTCGGACAAAAGCTTGCTTTAAAATTAAAATTATTTTTTTTTTAAATAGATATATCATCTATTATAGATAACAATATCTATTTGAAAAATTCCAACAACTCAGTCATCTGTAACAACAGATGCAAATGTCCATTTGATAATTAAATTAGATATGTAATTTGTTACAACAGATATCAATATCTGTTTGAAAATTACAATAGCTCAGTCATTTGTCACAAAATATACAAATGTCTATTTGATAATTAAATCAAATATGTTATCTGTTGCAACAGATATAAATATTTGTTTGAAAATTTACAACAGCTCAGTCGTTTGTTACAACAAATTTTATTGAAATTAATTTATATGGAACTAGGGATGAATGAATAAGTTCACAGGGTAAACTACAACTTTAATTAAGTCTTTGTAATTGCAAGGAGTTGGTATTGTATTTATCACGACCTCAGTCGCCGATTGATCACGCTAAGTTAAAAGATTCTTGTTGACTTAATGTTAAGCTAGTACCTAAATTGATTGAAGTGAAACTAGGGATGAATGAGTTCTCATTACTTAATGTTAAGATAGTCCCTAAATTGATTTAGGTGGAACTAGGGATAAATGAGTTCATGTAATACCCCAAAGTTTTCTAACTAATTTCGTTCCAAGAATGTCAAGTATTAAATTCTAAATTGAATGATGTTTATTCAATGGGGAATTTTCAAGATTTTCACTTTTAGTTATGTGTAAAATTCAATATGCTTTCCATCGATATAAGATTACCCCAAATCCGATAATCGATTAAGAAATTATGACTATTTCAAGTCCCCATCGTAAAACAATGCCATGTTGGTCAGTGGCGCGCTGCGCCACAAGAGAAAATGGCAATTATTCCTTTTTTAGTGTATCAGCACGATGTCTCCGCATCGCACTAAACTTCCAGGTTTCAAATAAAGTGACAATACGATGGCTCCACATCATACTATCCCCTAATTTCCCAGTTGTCAAATTCTAGTGACATGGTGCGATAGCACCGCATCACGCCAGGTGCCCCTTTTGGAAAATTTTGATGAAAATTAAAAGATGCGTTCAGGGTTAAATGAATCTTTTCCCATGATTTTATTCTGCCCACATGTGGGATTTAAGCCCTAAAATCATTTTAAGTCATCCATTATCCATTTTTCCCAAAAATCAAAAGTATTTCTCTCTCAAATTAACAAAACCCTAGCTCTCAAGAATCAAAATCAATCTCAAGAAATCCCTCTAAGAATTCCAAAAACCTTCAAGGTTTCCTTTCTAAGGTATTTCATGTGTTGATTCATGGGTCTCTTTCAACCATGAAGCTCAAGAATCTCTTTTCAAATCCAAGACTTGTATAATTATGAATTCTTATGATTTGATTGAATTAAAAATTGATGTTCATGTTGTTGTTTGATTTCGTTCCATGTTATAGACTATTAATTACAAGAATTGATTCTAATATGTGATGAATTACGCGATATTCATGATAAACCCTTCAATTTATAAGTTGATTGATGTATCCATGATTAATAGATGTGTTGATGATTTTATAACCAAAGCATGCTCCCCATATGTTTGATTAAATACCTATGTGAAGGAAAAGTGCCATACTAGTATGATAATATGAAATCCCCATTCATGTACTAGTCATGTATGTCAAGTGTTTGGTGAAATGTCTTAGCCAAGGGATTATGTATTGTTGATGTTGGTCATGTATTCAAGAAAGTCATGTTTTGTCAATTTTTTTCACCGAGTCCTGGGGGCACTTATACCCGAAAAATATAGCTGTGTGCCTAGAGTAAGAGGCATGTTTTACGATATCATCAGTCAAGTAATCCATAGAACTCAGTCCATCATGTGACTCAAGAAAGCTCAATAATTCAGTAATTTCAATAGTATTTCATCAGTTAATGGAACTCTATGAATTCAGTGTAGTCCAGTTCAGTTAATTATGTTCAATGTCTATTCAGATGGGAGTAGGAATTAGCATCGAGTGAACCTAAGGATGGGAACACACACACTGTCAAATGAGGGTGTGATTCTTAGAAGCAATCCTTACATTCAAGAACTATGTAGCCAGCATAGGTTGAGATATCAATACTGTTAGATGAGGGTTGATGAGGTGGATAAGCACTGCCAGATGAGGGCCCCACCGTTCTCTTTTGGGGATACTGTCAGATGAGGGTTACCCACAACTTGTTCTTACCAGTGGCGCGGTATTGGAAACCTTCTGATTGGGGTTACAGATTGGAGCCCAACTCAGCTATAATGCGTTATTTTGGGCATGTCGGTTAGACGACTACTTACCACAATTTTAGTTATAGAATTAAGACTATCAGATACAGTTATTCAGTCTCAGCAACAGAACTTAGATAGTTCTAAAAAATTCAGGACTGTCAGATACAGTCAACTCAAAATAGTACGAAACTTAGCTAGTTTCATCAGAACCTAGACTGTTAGATATAGTCGCTCAATATTAGTTATTTCAATTGTACAGTTATCAGTACTCAGGCTCAGTAACCATGTTGTCACAAACTCAGTTACAGGTACTATGTATTCATGCATGTATTCTTACGTTTATTTTATCTAGTCAGTTAGTATAGTTCATGCTTGTAAACCCTTTGCATTCATCCTACCTCACATGCATACTAGTACATTCAATCGTACTGATGCATTTTCACTATGGTGTTTTATACCATAGGTTTAGAAGCACGAGCTCTAGAGCATCAGTAGCATTCCAGTACTCAGTAGTCAGAGTCAATAGTAAGTCCTCATCCTTCGAGGATATGATCATTACTTTATCATTTTAGTACTTAGTTTAGTTCAGTAGTTGGAGTTAGTTGTGGACATGTCCCATCAACTCCTCATTCAGACAGTAATAGGCTTTTCAGACTATCATGTTCAGATAGTTTATTTTATTTGTTTTGGGTTTTTTATACCCCATACAGATGTTATGTTTTATCAGTTATGTTACAGTCTTGAACCATATGGCCTTTCAGCCTTTATTTCTGCATTTATACAATATATTATGCAGTGTTCAGGTACAGATATTAGTCATGGGTTAGCTAGTGGTCCTTCGGGTCATGAGCACCATGTAGCATTCGGGGTACCAGATTTAGGGCATTACAAACTTGGTATCAGAGCTTAAGGTTCAATAGAGTCCTAGAAAGTCTTAAATCCGTATCTAGTAGAGTCTTATACATGGGTGTGTTGCGCACCACATTTATGTGCATGAGGCTATGAGATGTTTGAGGAACAGTTTCCCTTCTTTTAGTATTCATGTCGTGCCAGTGTGCATAATCTCCAGTAAATCTCTCAGTCTGGTCTAATTTGTTTCTCCTTTTTTTTTACAAAACATGCCTCCAAAATGAAGAAATGGGAATCATTCAATCCCTCAGCCTGAAGATCCTTTGGACGAACATATTTCTCATGCAGAGTTTAGAGCTATATTCACTACTTTTGCTTAGTCAGTTGCTGCTCAGAATGAATGACCATTTGTCGTTCCGGCCAACCAGTGGCCAATTCAGCTGCAGCCAAGATTTGGGACTTCACCCGAATGAATCCTCCATTCGTTTTTGGGTTTAAGTCAGGCGACGACCCTCAGGAATTCATTGATCAGGTTCAAAAGGTTACAAATATCATGGGGGTTACTTTTAGTGAGAGCACTGAGTTAGCTGTATACCAGTTGTAGGACATTGCTCACACTTAGTTTAAACAGTGAAAGTAGTTTAAACAGTGGAAGTCAGAGAGGTCAATTGATGCAGGACCTATTGAGTGGGAGGAGTTTGTCACTGCATTCTTAGATAAATTATTTCCCTAAGAGATGAGATAGGCTAAGGAGTTAGAATTTATTAACCTCAGGCAGGGTAACATAACAGTGTAAGAGTATTCTCTTAAGTTCACTCAGTTATCCAGATATGCCCCTCATATGGTTGCAGGCAGCAGGGCCAAGATGAGTAAGTTTATTTCAGGGGTAAATGATAGTGTAGTCAATGAGTGAAGGTTTGCAATATTGAATAGTGACATAAACATAGCCAATCTTATGAACCATGCTTAATAGATAGAAGAGCATAAGATTAAGATGAGGGAGAAGCAGAATAAGAGAGCAAAGATAAGTAGTTTCAACTTTGCTCAGCCTAAGTCAGAGGGAGAAAACCATTCTTAGTTCCGTCCTAAGTCATCCATTCCATCTCCTTCCTCAGCTAGTGCTCTAGCTCCTTAGTTCAGGGATGGTAATAGAGCTAGGGTGCCAGGCTCTAAGTCTTAGGGCAGTATCAGTAATGCCTGAACTAATCCCTTTTGTCAGACTTGTGGTAAAAACCATAAGGGTACTTGTAGAGTTGGCAGTGATGTCTGTTTCAGATGTGGAAACAGAGTTAGAGATTATACCCAGTTAGGTTATCAGGGTTAGTAGAACCATTCCTCATCCCAGTCTGATCGCCCAAATCAACAAGGTACTGCCTCTAATACTACGATTGGGTAACGCCCAAATAGACTTTATGCTCTCTAGTCCCGACAGGATCAGGAAAATTCTTCTAATATGGTTACTGGTACGTTACAGATCTTTCATGTGCATATTCATGATTTGCTAGATCTAGGTGCTTCCTTGTCTTTTGTTACTCTCTATATAGCAGGAGATTTCGGAGTCAGTCTCAAAATTCTATCAGAGCCCTTTTCAGTCTCTACCTCAATAGGTAAAACCATCATAGCCCAGTAGGTATATAGGAACTGCCCAGTTATGATATTTTAGAAAGTCACTTCAGCAGGCTTAGTCGAATTAGAGATGACGAATTTTGATGTCATTCTCAGCATGGATTGGCTATATTCATAGTGTTATCCAGTTTCAGTTTCCAAATGAACCTGTCTTAGAGTAAAGAGATAGTATTTCAGCATTCAGAGGTTAGCTTATTTCCTATCTTTGGGTACGAAAAATAATATCTAAGGGGTGTGTCTATCACCTTGTTCATAGTAAGAACTCTAGTTTTGAAACTCCCAGTCTTGAATTAGACCCAGTCATGAATGAATATTCAGATGACTTTCCCGAAGATCTTCTTGGAATTCCTCCTGAAAAGGAATAGACTTTGGTATTGATCTTCTTCCAGATACTCAGCCTATATCTATTCCGCTATACAAAATAGAACCAGTAGAACTCAAAGAACTGAAAGAACTGTTGAAGGATTTTTTAAATAAGGGATTCATCAGATCTAGCGTGTCCCCTTGGGGTGCACCAGTCTTATTCGTGTGCAAGAAAGATGGTTCTCTCAGAATGTGTATTGATTACTGTCAGCTTAATAAAGTCACGATCAAGAACAAGTATTCTCTTCCCAGAATCGATGACTTATTTGACCAACTTCAGGGTGCTAGTTATTTCTCTAAAATAGTCCTCAGATAAGTATACCATCAGCTCAGAGTCAGAGAATATGATATTCCAAAGACAACCTTTCGTACTCGGTATGGTCACTTCGAGTTTCTGGTCATGTCCTTTGGTCTTACCAATGCCCTAGCAGTTTTCATAGACTTGATGAACCGTGTGTTCAAGCAGTACTTGGATATGTTCATTATAGTCTTTATAGATGACATCCTTATCTATTTCCATAGTGAGCATGATCATACAGACCATCTCAGAATTGTACTTTAGACTCTAAAAAATCATCAGTTGTTCACCAAATTCAGTAAGTGAGAATTTTGGCTAAGGTCAGTAGCATTCATTGGTTATATCATTTCCGGTGATGGCAATAAAGTAGATCTTTAAAAGACAGAAACAGTAAGAAACTAGCCTAGACCTGTCTCTCCATCAGATATCAGGAGTTTCTTAGGTTTGGATGGCTATTACAGATGATTTGGTGAGGAATTTTTTTCTATTAGATCCCCTATGTCCCAACTGACTTAGAAGAAAGTCAAGTTTCAGTAGTCAGATCCTTGCGAGAAAAGTTTTGAGTTGAAAACTCAACTCATATCAACTCCAGTTTTGGTTCTTCCAGTTTAGATAGGTTCGTAGTTTATTGTGATGCATCCATAGTAGTCTTGGGTTATTTCCTCATAAAGCTTGGTAAGGTCATAGACTGTGCCTCTAGATAGCATAAACCCCATGAGAAGAATTATCCTACTCATGATCTTGAGTTAGTAGCCGTAGTTTTTGCCTTAAAAATTTGTAGATATTATCTATACGGAGTTCATGTAGATGTGTTCACAGATCATAAGAGCCTTCAGTATGTCTTTTCTTAGAAAAATCTCAACCTTCTTCAAAGAAAGTGGTTAGAGCTCTTGAAAGATTATGACATGAGTGTCTTTTATCATTTAGGCAAGGCCAATGTAGTGGCGGACGCTCTCAACAGACTGTCTATGGGTAGTGTTGCTCATGTATAGGACAATAAAAAGAAGTTAGCTCAGGAAGTCCATCAGCTTGCTAGACTAGGTGTTCGCTTAGTCGATTTAGAGGAGGGTAATACATGGGTTCAGAGTAGTTCAGAATCATCTCTAGTTTTCAAAGTAAAAGAAAAGCAAAATAGAGATCCCAGTCTAGTCAAGTTGAAAGAGTCATTCACGGATTAAAAAGTAGAGGTTTCTCCTAAGGGGGAGATAGTGTATTATGTTATTAGGGTCGTCTGTGTGTTCCAGGTATAGATGACTTGAGGCAAAAAATTCTTACATAAGCACATGGTGCGCGCTACTCTATTCATCTAGGGGACACAAAGATGTACCATGACATGCGGGAGATCTATTGGTGGAGTGGGATGAAAAGAGATGTTGCAAGTTTATGGCTAAGTGCTCTACATGTTAGTAAGTTAAGATAGAGCATCAGAAGCCTAGTAGGTCCATGCAAGAGTTTAATATTCCTACTTGGAAGTGGGAAGAAGTCAACATGGATTCGTAACGGGTTTGCCTCATACTCATCATTAGCATGATTTAATTTGGGTCATCGTAGGTAGAATGACCAAATCAGCCCATTTCCTTCCAATTCATACCACTTATTCAGCCGAGGATTATGCCAAACTCTACATCAGAGAGTTGGCCAAATTGCATGGTGTCAGCTATCTATTATCTCAGACAGAGGTAGCCAGTTTACCTCTTATTTCTAAAAAGTGTTCCAAAAGGGTTTTGGTATCCAAGATCATCTCAGTACAACCTTTTATCCTCAGACAGATAGTCAATCAAAAAAGACCATTCATACCCTAAAAGATATGCTAAGGATGTGTGTAATTGATTTCTAAGGTAGTTGGGATGACCACTTGCCTTTGATTGAGTTTGCATACAATAATAGCTATCATTCTAGTATTAAGATGGCTCCATTTGAAGCTCTCTATGATAGGAGATGTAGATCTCCAATCGGTTGGTTCGAAGTTAGTGAGGCTTCTGTCATAGGGCCTGACTTAGTGTTTGATGCCTTAGAGAAAGTCCAGTTGATCAGAGAAAGACTCTGGCCTACTCAGAGCTGACATAACTCTTATGTAGATATGTATAGAAAGGACCTCGAGTTTGAGGTTGGTGACTATGTCTATCTAAAGATCTCTCCCATAAAGGGAGTGAAGAGGTTTGGCAAGAAGGGAAAGCTCAGTCCCCGATATGTCGGTCCCTTCAAAATTCTCAGTCGCTTCGGCAAGGTAGCTTATAAGCTCGAATTGCCTTTAGATCTAGCCCCAGTTCATCTAGTGTTCCATGTCTCTTTGGTCAAGAAGTGTAACCAACAATTGTAGTCCCTATACAGAGCATAGATTTTTAGAACAACCTCTCTTATGAGGAGATTACAATCAAAATTCTTAACTATCAGACTCGCAGACTGAGGAACAAAGAAGTCCCTCTAGTCAAAGTTCTTTGGTAGAATCAGTCCATTGATGGAGATACTTGGGAAGTAGAATCAGACATGCATACAAAGTATCCTCACCTCTTCTCTGCTAACTCAAATCATGCTCAAGGTAACATTTCTTCTTAAGCATTTCAGTTTCCATGTCCAGATTTCAGTTAAAAGTTGGTATCAATTACCATTGCATAGTCCATCATACATTCATGTGTCAGTTCAGTCATGTATTCATGCGTTAGATATCTATGTTCAGTATAATATATTTATCTTATCAGTTATATCAGTCATGAAATCATGCATCAGATATGCATGCTCAGTATAAATCTCAGAAATGTCAGTTATGTTTTAGTTGTTCATATTCAGTATATACTTCACGCATCATTTCTCCCACCTCAATCAGTCTCATTCGAGGATGAATCTTCCCAAGGGGGAGATATTGTAATACCCAAAAGTTTTCTAACTAATTTCGTTTCAATAATGTCAAGTATTAGATTCTAAATTGAATGATATTTATTCCATGGGGAATTTTCAAGATTTTCACTTTTAGTTATGTGGGAAATTCAATAATATTTCCATCGATAAGATTTAACCAAATCCGATACTCGATTAAGAAGTTATGACTATTTCAAGTCCCTGTCGTATAACAGCACCTTGTTGGTCAGTGGCGCACACGCCACAAGAGAAAATGGAAATTATTCTTTTTACAGTGTCTCAGTGTGATGTCTCTGCGTTGCGCCAAACTTCTAAGTCACAAACAAAGTGGCAACGCGATGGCTCCACGTCGCGCCATCCCTCAATTTCCCAGTTATCAAATTCCAGTAACACGGCGTGATAGCGCCTTGTCGTGCCATATACCCCTTTTGGAAAATTTTAACAAAAATTAAAAGATGCGTCTAGGGTTAAATGGGTATTTTCCCATGATTTTATTCCACCCAAATGTGGGATTTAAGCCTTAAAATCATTTTAAGTCATCCATTATCCATTTTCCTAAAATTAAAAGTATTTCTATCTCAAATTAACAAAACCCTAGCTCTCAAGAATCAAGATCAATCTCAAGAAATCCCTCCAAGAACTCCAAGAACCTTCAAGGTTTCCTTTCTAAGGTATTTCATGTGTTGATTCATGGGTCTCTTCCACCCATGAAGCTCAAGAATCTCTTTTCAAATCCAAGACTTGTATAATTATGAATGTTCATGATTTGATTGAATTAAAAATTGATGTTCATATTGTTGTTTGGTTTCATTCCATGTTATAGATTATTAATTACAAGAATTGATTCTAATATGTGATGAATTACGCGACATTTATAATAAACCCTTCAATTTATAAGTTGATTGATGTATCCATGATTATTAGATGTGTTGATAATTGTATAACCAAAGCATGCTCCCCATATGTTTGATTAAATGCCTATGTGAAGGAAAAGTGCCATACTAGTATGATAATATGAAATCCCCATTCATGTACAAGTCATGTATGTCAAGTGTTTGATGAAATGTCTTAGCCAAGGGATTATGTATTGTTGATATTGGTCATGTATTTAAGAAAGTCATGTTTTGTCAGTTTCTTTCCATTGAGTCCTGGGAGTACTTGTACCCAAAAAATATAGTTGTGTTCCTAGAGTCAGTGGCTTGTTTCACGATATCCTCTGTTAAGCCATGATCCATAGAACTCAGTCAGTCATGTGATTCAGGAAAGCTTAGTAATTCAGTAATTTCAATAGTATTTTGTTAGTTAATGAAACTCCATGAATTCAGTGTAGTCCAGTTCAGGTAATCATGTTTAATGTCTATTCATATGGGAGTAGGAATTAGCATCGAGTGAGCCCAAGGATGGGAACACACACTGTCAGATGAGGGTGTGATTCTTAAAAGCAATCCTTGCATTCCAGAACTATGTATCTAGCATAGGTTGAGACATCAATACTGTCAGATGAGGGTTGCTGAGGTGGATAAGCACTGTCAGATAAGGGGCCTACCATTCTCTTTTGGGGACAGTTTTAGATGAGGGTTAACCACAGCTTGTCCTTAACAGTGGTATGATATTGGCACCCTTCCAATTGGGGTTACAGATTGGACCCCAACTCAGCTATAATGCATTATTTGAGGTATGTCAGTTAGATGACTACTTCCCACAGTTTCAGTTATAGAATTAGACTGTCAGATACAGCCATTCAGTATCAGTAATAAAACTCAGATAGTTCTATAGAATTCAGGACTATCAGATACAGTCAACTCAAAATAGTATGAAACTTATCTAGTTCTATCAAAACCTAGACTATCAGATGTAATCGTTCAATATCAGTTATTTCAGTAATACAGTTATCAGTACTCAGGCTCAGTAATCATGTTGCCACGAACTCAGTTACAGTTATTATATATTCATGCATGCATTCTCACGTTCATGTTATCCAAGTCAGTTAGTATAGTTTATGCATGTGAACCCTTTGCATTCAACATACCTCACATGCATACCAATATATTTAATTGTACTAACACAATTGCGTTATGGTATTTTATACCATAGGTTCAGAACCATGAGCTCCTGAGCATCAGTATCATTCTAATCCTCAGCATTTAGAGTCAACAGTGAGTCCTCATCCTTCGAGGACATGATCATTACTTTGTCATTTCAGTACTTAGTTTAGTTCAGTAGTTGGATTTAGTTAGGGATATGTCCCATCAACTCCTTATTCAGATAGTTAGAGGCTTTTTAGACTATCATGTTCAGATAGTTTATTTTAGTTATTTTTGGTATTTCATACCCCATCCAGATGTTATGTTACCATTTTGAACCTTATGGCCTTTCAGCCTTTATTTTTGCATTTATACAGTATATTATGCAGTGTTCAGGTACAGATATTATTCATGGGTTAGCTTGTGGTCCTTCGGGGTCATGAGCATTGTTTAGCATTCCAAGTATCAGATTTGGGGTGTTTCGATTCATAGGGTCAACTAAAAATTCAATTGAGTCTTTGCAATTACATGGTGTTGGTATTGTATTTGTCCTGACCCGAGTCGTTAATCGATCACTCTGAGTTGAAATGAGTTCTCATTAACTTAATGTTAAGATAATACCTAAATTGATTTAGGTGGAACTAGGGATGAATGAGTTCATAGGATTAACTACAACTTCAATTGAGTCTTTGCAATTGCATGGTGTTTGTATTACAGTCATTCCGACCCAAGTTGTCGATCGATCACTCTGAGTTGAAATAAGTTCTCATTAACTTAATTTTAAGATAGTACCTTAATTGATTTAGGTGTAAATAGGGATGAATGATTTCATAGGGTCGACTACAACTTCAATTGAGTCTTTACAATTGGATGGTGTTGGTATTGCATTCATCCCTACCCGAGTCATCGATCGATCACTTTGATTTGAAATGAGTTCTCATTAACATAATTTTAAGATTGTACCTTAATTTATGTAGTTTGAACTAGGGATGAATGAGTTCATAGAGTCAACTACAACTTCAATTGAGTCTTTGCAATTGCATGGTGTTGGTATTGCGTTCATCCCGATCCGAGTCGTCGATCGATCACTCTGAGTTGAAATGAGTTCTCATTAGATTAATATTTTAAAAAATATATCTTTTAAAATTTTAAAAATTAATTAAGATCAATTTGGACCTAATTAACAATTTCAAAACTTGTCATTCTTTTCCAAAATTACCAATCAACCCATACAAATCATTCATTTGCGTGAAAAACTTTTCCTTATTTCAAATCTGAAGATCTCGCTATTGTCTCTCTCTCTCTCTCTCTCTCTCAATAATATAGACAACAACTACTCAATATATTGCTCAACCCCTCAAAATAGGTCGATTTTCTTTCCATTTCCGACCACATAGTTGTTATTTTCAACTTCATTCTCGCTTGTATCCACCGTTTACTCTATTTTCATAGGTAACATAGTTCGAGAAAAGTTCAACATTTGTTCTTTATTCTAAAAATTAGGTCTTTTTAGTTAATGATGAAAAAGAAGACTTTTAGTTGTATTATCTTCGAGAATGGTTTAACAATTTGAGTTTTGATGCTAAAAAAATAGGAAGCACCCAAGAAAATCCTAGTTTTTGCTTCAGTGTTTTGTTGACTATCGTGGTATTGTTAGATGGTATTTATGGTGTTGTTGGTGGTAGTTGTTGGTGGTGTCAGTATTTGTGTTTTTGGTGGTGGTGTCGTTGGTCTTGGTGGCATTGGTAGTGGTCTTGGTGGTGGAATTGGTTGTGGTATTGGTGGTCCATCTATTGCAACAAGTGGAAGATCTGTTGGGAGATATTAAATAGGCCTTCAAATAGATTCCCCATCTGTTCCAACTGATGGGTTATCCGTTGGAGTATTTTTTGTGTAATGTGGCATAGAATAATTTATTGAAATTTGTCTTACCTTTTTTTAAAAATTATGCAGATATCAAATGCAATTTATTTGTTATTTTTCTATTATTTTTAGTTAAAAGAAGTCTCCCAAAAGAAAAGAAACTGAAAGTGGATCAACTTCTGACCACCCAACAAAAAAGGCTAGAGTACAGATAGATTTAGAGAAACTTTCGGAATAATGTCAATCAGGGCAAAATGAAGCTGAGGAAAGTGATAACTCCTTCTTACTAATTGGGCGTGAATTAATATCTTCCAACATTATCTTGTCAAAACCATTAGTATTGATAGGTTTCGAGTTGAGATGCTGATAGATAGCCCTAAAAGGTAACTGGTGATCTTGTACTTAAATGTCAGTTGGGGAAATATTTTGATGAACTTAGGAGTATTATGAAGAATGAAAACATAGACAGACTTTTTAACAGGAGTTGCTTTACATACTTTCTTAAGCTGCCTGAGGATCACACTCTCCGTTTCTTAATGAGCATGGTATATGGTCTTCTCATGTACTGGATCAAGTATGCGGGGGATGATAAAGAATTGAAGGAGGGTAAAAAATTATAGATGAAATTTCGATCAACTACTGTGGAATGCCAGTTTGTTATTGATTGAAAGAGTTTTTCATAGTGACGGGCTTGAGATGTGATCGTCCAAAAGAACCTCTCATCAAGGAAACACCCCATAAAGAGTCCAACAAATGCAAGGGAAAAAGATAGGTTGTTCGGCATTATTGGACCTAGCTATAAAATAGATGATTTGATGGCAGATCTCGAGGATAAAAACATACCAAAGCACTACAGGGAGAAATTGTTCTTAGTTGGTTTGTCCATTCCGTTTTATTGGCAAGAGACGTCAGGAAATTCATAAAAGATGATTTGTTGGCACTTGCTGATGATTTTGAGAAATTCAATAATTATCCCTGAGGATATGACATCTACTACTTGACTGTTGAATATTTACTGACAAAGCTATCCCCAAAGACAATCACATTATATGGCTTTCCTTGGGCTTTCATGGTAAAATTGGTCACTATTTTTACTCATCCATTAATTTATATTGAATATATTTATTATGAATTTTTTTCTTGCTTTTTGTTTTCATTTTTTAGGCTTGGGCATGTGAAGCCATTCCTCCCCTCCGAAAGCAGTTCAAGGATTATCCATATGAGGTTTCTCATCCAAGGATCCTTAGGTGGTTGGCTGCAAAGGGCATCACAAAAAATATTAAGGAGGATGATCTCTTTAACCCTCAAGATGATGCAGTACATCTTCTTTCAACTAAAATAATTTGACTCAAAGAAAGATATTAAAATAGATGTGCCATTTATTATGACAAATAGGTCGTCTGTTGCAACAGATTACCCGTCAACTGTAGCTCGTGCAACAGATGGGTAATCTATTACGATAGACGATCCATATTTAGCAACATATTAACTATCTATTTCTCTGGTTCTCTGAACCCGACTCAACAGATTACCCATCTACTGTAAATTATGCGACAGATTGGTAATTTGATGTAACATATTGTCAATCTATTGTGACATACAGATTTGCTGTTGCGGCAAATAGATTATCTGTTGCATAAGTTGGATGTGTTAACATGTAACCCAACTGACTGAAATTATTATTATATGATTTAAATGCCTCCTGTCTTTTTTTATAGGATGTGCATCCTTGGATTGTGCCTAATGAGCAGGAGTTAGGGATGACTTCTTTTATTACTCTAGGTCTTGTTGATACAAAAATAAATCCAATGGGGGAGTTAATAAAGAAGAAATTGGCTGGAGCAATAGCCATAAAAAAAGCAGTTAGGCAAGTTCATCCTAATGTTGAAGCTCTTCATGACCAACCTACTGCAACATATCCCTGTGCTTCTTCTGAGGATGTTGCTGGTGGAGTTGTTGATGATGGTGGCAGCCATCCTAATGCTACTACTGCTGTCAATCGTGATTATAAGCATGTTAGTGCTCTGGAAAAAATAAATACGTTTGAAAATACCCTTTCCACAGGTCCCTCTTACCCTTACACCGGTCCCTCCTACCCTTACAGTGGTCTCTCTCACCCATCTTCACCCTCATGTTCTCATTGCAAAAGCAAAGTGTGTAAGGACAGAGAGGATAAACTCATTGAAAAACTAGAAGTTATTGCTGAAACTGTCGAGGAGTTTAAATACAAGAGGGGTGTCATACTATCCAAGAAAGTGAGGAAGCCATACACTCTTACCATGGCAGTTAGGAGGAAAAGAAGAAACATTAGACAAATAATCTCCTTTCTGAAAATGAAAAAAATTACAACTCCTTCCGCTCCAAAAATTGTTAAAGTTCAGGGTCCGTTGAAGAAGGTGGACATATACACGGCAGTTGGCGATAAGGAGAAGGAAGAATTGAAAAAAATCATGACTGACGCCCAAGACTTCATGTGTATGACAAATATGCATGAGTGGTATGTGGACAATGTCAATTTACTTTTGATAACCTAGCCTTCCAGTCTAATACATAAAGACAAAGCTACGCAATAGATGTGTAATCTATTGCAACAACTGGTATTCTGTTGCAACATAATACACATTTGTTGCATAAGTTGCGTTAGCTAGGTAATCTGTGAACTGATTCAGAGAACCCTCTGTAGTAAAATCTTTTCACTGTGTTTTTATTCTTTACAATTATTGAACTATTTAAAAATTTTCTTTTTATACCACAGTATGTTGATGAAATTTTCTGCCTCATGAGTGACAGACAATTAGCATACTCAGATGCTTATAATGCTGCCGGTAGGATAATAAACCTCAACTTCTACAACAATTTCAAGGTTAGGTACGATAATCTCCGTAGGCGAGCTAGTCCTAGCGGCTGGAGATTTGATATGTTAATTTTTACATTCGAATTGGATGAAGACATGATCAAATATTTAGACAGAAGAGGCCATATCCATACGAAAAGAGCTAGACCAAGGCAAAGAGAATCCTTGAAGTCATGAACGTGAAAGTCAAACATTTTTTCGTTGTTGACATACTACTCGATGAGGGAAAGATTAAGGTTTATGACTGCAACTTACCTATCTTCAATAAGGACACATTTTTAACCCACGTGTATCCACTCTTAAAGTTGTTCCCAAAGTTGTTGACACAGAGTAAGCTGATGGATTATTTGCCGGCGGAAGTCTTAATGAAGGAATCATGGGATTTTGGTCGAAATAAGAACATCCACCTCAAAAAAAATAAAGCTGGTGTAGCGTGCGGCCCGTACTCGCTTGCATACATAGAGTATTTGCTGACTGGTATAGAAATGTCTGGTATGCATCTTCAACTCTCGATTGGTCGGAACAAGCCACAGATGGACAATCTAAAATAAATCAGTACATATATTAGAATGATGATACAATCATTTAAAATAATCATTAATTAAAATAAAAACTTGATTATAATTAGACTTACTGCTTCCTTCGGAGGATTGAAAAGATCAAGAAATTTTGTATTTTTATCAGTTTTGGCCGAGAACCATCTCAGAATTCTTGGATTTCACTTGTTTTCTGAAATAAGGAATAACTTTAAATGCCCAAGCCTATAAGATAGTGCCAATAAATGAAAAGAATTGTTGAATAAAAAATCAATTATACCATAATAAAAGAAGTAAAAGCCCATGAAAAGTCATGTAAGTTGACTGTCTTTGACGTTAACGGAGTCAATAAATATTTGACAGTCATTTTGAAGCTTTCATAACCCCAAGGACAGCTGTTAAATGCCTCAAGATCCTCAGGGAGATTTATTAAACCGAGGCTTATGTTGTTGTTAACGTCTCTCGCCCAAAGAATATTATGCACAAACCAAACCAAGAACACTGATTATTTGTGCTTCTTTGAAAGTCCTTTACCTTTCAATGCTTTTATCAAATTTTTATTTTTGAAGCTTGGACCAATAATGGACACCAGGTCATCATGATCACTAGACTTGCCTTTGCCTTGTTTGGGTGTGCGGGGTTTCTTTTTTGGGTCAGAGTAGGTATAACTTGAGAAGGAGAAGGAGAATAATATTTTAGTCTAGTAACTATGAAAAACTCCTTCCAACTAAAACAAGCAAGCATGCCATAGTAATTTATCCACACCTCATCCATCTTATCTTTGTTTTCATATATAAACCTACGCTTGAGAAGATCATATACCATTTTCATCTAGAAACAAGCATTGTTATCCTCCGACAAATCAAGATATTACCAAAAACAGCTTTCCTTGAAAAAAGAATCCAACTTTTATTCTCAAAGTATTTTTATAAAGGCGTCGAAAGATTTTCCCATAGATGACTTAACCACGAAATCACCCGTTAAATCTATGGAACTGTCACGCTGTATTCTCATAAGATAACAATCAATGCTGAAGGTTTTGACTAACTCTTCGATGGAGGGGCTATTAGCATTTGAATCATATCTTTTGAAACATTCCCCTCCCCGTGTTCATTATCTTTTTCTCCTGATTGATATAATTTTGTAAAGAAAGCTCATAGAGTGGTGCATATAGCCTAGATGCTTCACTTGTTCTCTTGCTTGGACTTAATTCGATTTCTTTTCTTTTGGGAGCCTTATTATCTTAAATTAATAGGACCATAATATAGATTATAATTGATTAATGCATCATTAAAAAGGGATAATAGTAAATCTAACATGAACAACAGTAAAATAACAGTTCCAATAGATCACACATCTATTGCACCAGGTATATTATCTGTTGCAACATATAATCGACCTGTTGCAATGGATGAGTAAACTGTTGAAAACAATAAAAATAGATCACTAATATGTTGCACCAGGTAGTTTATTTGTTGTAATATATAACCAACCTATTGCAACAGATAAGTAATTAGTTGGAAATAGTAAAAATAGATCACTCATCTGTTGCACCAGGAAGGTTATCTGTTGCAATATATAACCAACGTGTTACAATGGATGTGTAATCCATTGAAAATAGTAAAAACAGATCACTGATTTGTTTCACCAGGAAGGTTATCCGTTGTAACATATAACCAACCTGCTGCAATGGATGAGTAATCCGTTAGAAATAGTAAAAATAGATCACTTATCTATTGCACCAAGAAGGTTATCTATTATAACATATAACCAGTCTGTTATAACAGATGAGTAATTCGTTGGAAATAATAAAAATAGATCACTTATCTGTTGCACTAGGTAGGATATCTGTTGTAGTGAATGAGTAATCCATTGGAAACAATAAAAATAGATCACTCATCTGTTGCCCTAAGTAGGATATCTGTAGCAGCATATAACCAACCCATTGCAGCGGATGAGTAATTCATTGGAAATAATAAAAACAGGCCACACATCTATTGCACCAGGTAGGTTAGCTATTGCAACCTATCAACAACCTATTGCAGTAGATGAGTAATCCATTGAAAATAATTAAAAAGATCACTCATCTGTTGCAAAATAAGTTATCTATTAGATTTTTTTCAAATAGAAGAGTCATCTGTCATAATGGATGAATGATCTATTAGATTGCTTATCTGTTACATCAGATTTTCATTGTTGCATCAGATTTTCATCTGTTGCATCAGATGGTTCATCTGTTGTAATATCATTTTTACCAAGAAAAATAAAAAATCAACCCAACAACACCAACACAACATACACACACTAATAACATCAACGGTGATAAAAAAATCACCAATAAATTGAATCAACAGTTCGACAACAAGAAGAAGAAATGCTAGAAATTAAGATTTTATTCAATCCACATTTCAAATTTAAGCAAGAAATATTGAAATTGTTAACCAATACTAGAAGAGAAGTTGGCTCAAGTTCCTCTGTTTCTTCATAACTAAAAAGACAACTTTTTACCCGTGAAAGAAGAAATGAGATGATGAAGAACTTAAAGTTATTGTCGTAGAAGAAGTCTTCATGTTGATTGATGATTGAAAGTCAAAAAGGAACTCGCCCGAGTATTTATCATCAAAGGTTGAAGTCGTCAGGGATTGAAAGGAGAAATTTTGCAGAACTGTTGGTTGGGAGAGAGTTGAGAGAAACTGTCGAGAGAGAGAAAAGAAATGATGGTTGATTTGGATAAAAGAGGGGTGTGGGTTGGGTTGATTTATATTTTTGAAAAGATTAGAAAGTTTTAAAAATATTAATCAAGTCCACAATTAACTTGATCAATTTTCCTAATTATGTTTGATCCTTTAAGTTGGTCAATGTCACCAATCCTTCGTTCAAGACTTAAAAGACACATTTCTTTCAATTTTCTCAACTGACTTTAGTACTTTAACTTTACAGATGATTATTTACCCCCAAAACAAATTTCGCGTGAATTATGTTACCCCCTTAATAGCTGACGTGGCGGTAAAATAAAAATAAAACTAAAGCGCATTTTTTTTTAAAAAAGTGTTGATGAAATATTTTAATGATTTTTAATTATTATATATAATTTAATTATATATGATAAAATAAAAATGGTAAATAAAAACACCCTTACCTCTTTTCATCTTCTTCAAGACCCTACCCCTTTCATCTTCTTCAAAACCAACTCTATTCCATCTTCTCTGATACCCCCTTCCCCGCTGTCCTATCCATTTTTAATTATCATATAAAATTATAAACAAATGATGTACGTTGTGCAACCAAAATGGTTAAGTGAAGAAATTTTTAGGATTAAAGTGATGAATTTTAGTAAAAGTAAGGCCTAATTAAACAAATTCAATGACTTCCTACATGGGAGAATATAGAATAGCTCTTCAAATTTATGGGTTCACCTTGTTGAAATTTTTGTATGAATTCATGACCAAAATGACACTGGGCAGAGATGGTGTTTGATGATGGAGACATGTGAAGGAAAATAACAGGAAACAGAGTGGTGGACAACACAGCAGCAGTGGTGGTATGAGGAAAGGAGAAGAAAGAAGATGAAGAAAAGAGAAAGGGGGGCTGCTGATGGAGAAATGATGGCAAAAATGGCCAAAATGTGCGATGTAAAGAAATGAAGAAGAAAAAGGGGTTGTTGGGTGGGGGTGGGGGAGGATTATATTTTTTTAATTATATAAATTATATATTAGTGAAATTATTTTGTAAGTAATTTTATATGTGGTACATGGCAATGACGTGGCGTTGACATGGCACTGACGTGTCGCGAATATAATACTCTCCATTATGAAGTGGTATTACATTTTGGAGGTTGTATTTAATATATGCGAAAGTTGTTTGGGGGTAAATAATTGTCGATAAAGTTAAAGTGTTAAAGTAAGTTGTGGTGACAAGTTCACGGGATATTTATGCTTTTTCCCAAATAAGAAGCATAGGTAAATAATAAACAACATTAAATTTATGTCTTACATTTTAACACATCATCATAGAAAAACATAGATCTCAATAAAATTTTATTTTGATTTGTCATATCATAATTTTCACTTAAATACCCAAGCAATTAGATGGTGTGGTTGAAGAAATCCCTTTGAGTGCAGATTCAATATTGTTTACACTAATCTTTGATTTTAACTCGTTAATTTTTTTAACCAAATCTCTTTCAAAATTCCTGATCTCTTGTGACAGCTGCTCCTCAAGTCTTTCTGAATTAGTCCCCCTTGAAATTTTCCAATGTAGAGCCCTCAGAGTTACCTTCATTGGCTATTCTTTTTTCCTTGTCATCGATTATCATCCTTTTCTTTTGATCCATCTTCACATATCTTTTGTGATGACAATTTTTTTCAACTGTCATCCTACAACATGAGGAACACTCAGTTGCTTGTTTTGACTGCGAAAATCGATCAATGACCGATTCAATATTTGGCGTACCAAATATAAATGGTTTGCCTATAACGAAAATAATGATAATCGTGAATTCGATTCCGCAGAGAACAGAAAGATCTGTAGCTTGCTTATAGAGAGCTTTCTACTTATTGGAGAACATAATCTCCTCAGATTGCTTCTCTTTTGGAAGCTTCCTATTACTTCTTTCTTGCATCGTGAAACTTTTCTTGCCATGAATATAATAAGAGATATGGTATATGAATCTTTTGTTGAATGAGTATGTGAATTAGAGTGAGTATAGATGAGAACAAGTCTCTGTATTTATAGCCGCAACAAACATGTATATTAATTGTCTCATTAGCTTTTTATGTTTTATGATCTATAAAAATTTATTTGTGATTAGACCAAATTAATTTCATCTTTGACTTCATTAAATTAACTAAATAAATTATTTAAATTTTTTGAATTTAATATCGAAATATTTGATGAACACTCTACCAAAGCCTTGCAAAATTGGTATACCCAAATTTACCCTTACTTAAATTGCCTATTTTTTATTTTTTTGACTTAATGGAAGATATGGTATAATTATGGCTTTATTATTTTTTTTTTATACCCGTGGTATTTGGGTCAGGTTACGCGTACCTCGATTAATTCCACAGGATACCTACCACCTCCTACCAGCAATAGGTACTAGGTAACTCTGTCCATCAAGGCTATAACAGATGAGAAGAAATCACCTAGTGTTTGTCTCTGTTGGGAATTGAACCTAAAATCTCATGGTGTTGAACTCAATTTCATTGAACCAGTAGGCCACACCCTTGGGTGCAATTATGACTTTATTTATCTCTCTAATATGTTCAAAAAGATAAAGCAAGGAACTTTTACATTGAATTGTTTAGTTATTTTGTTACGTAGTTTATGAATTTATCCTTTATTTGTATTTACTTTCAATTTCTTATATAGAAAAAGTAGCAAAGGCAATAGTCACCAATAAAGAAAATAATTCAAAAGGAAACAATTGTGCAATGAAATTGGTGTGGGAGCTGGCAAAACCAGCATAATAGTTGTTTTATATGATTGAATCAATAAATAATTATCATTATTAAATTATGTGATTGAATATTAATGAGTATCAATTACACTAACATTTTTTAAAATAAAAGGTGGTTACTTATATTTATTTCAAAAATAAACTTTGATTAATCCAAGTATATATATGTCATTTACAATTAACCTACTAATGAGTGATCTTTGCCCAAAAAATCTTAAATAAAAGGTAGGTCGGTGTACTTTCAGAGATAAAGTGGGGATGAGTGTTATATCATTTTACTAGAGTGCATCAAAAAGTAATTAGGAAAAGTTTGCAACTAACTAGCATAGATTAACTTAATCTTCCTCATTTGAATTTATTGCTAAAGATTTCCCTTAATTTTTTTTTTTTGAAGTAACAAAACTACATAACCACCACATTTTCAATTAATTTTTTTTATCACTTACTTTTTCTTTTTACGGATGCTGATTATTTTTAATAACCATCAAGAGATGTCGTTTGACAACCAACAAATGAGATTCCTCCTATTTTAATCAAATGTCTTGAGTTTGAACCTTGAAAATTGAGATTTTTTTAACGAACCTTATGTGACACAAATTTAAATTAGTCCTGCCAGTGTATACTGTATGATTTAGAAAATATTTTCAATAGGATAAGAAATTTTGGATGGGCATGTTATACTATACGACCCCACCTTTGAAGACATATTTTAGAAAAAGAAAAGAGTGAAAGGGGAAATCCTCCTATTTTAATCCAATGTCTTGGATTTGAACCTTGAAAATTGAGATTTCTTTTAATGGATCTTATGTGACAAAAATTCAAATTAGTCTTGCTAGTGTATACTGTATGATTTAGAAAATATTTTCAATAGGATAACAAATTTTGAATGGGCATGTTATACTATACGACTCCACCTTTGAAGACATATTTTAGAAAAAGAAAAGTGTGAAAGGGGAAATAGAGATTCCGTAACTGCACATGGTACCAGTCAGCCAAATATGAAGTAACTGCTCCAACAGTTACCAATAGTTCAACTACTATCAAATTAGGATAGTTAGGATTCCAGTCAGCCAAATATGAAGTAACTGCTCCAACAGTTACCAATATTTCAACTACTATCAAATTAGGATAGTTAGGATTATCTTTTAAAGTAGGATTGAATATATTTTTGAATATCAGTTTCTTATAGATCAAATGGGAGATCTCAACTTAAAAGACAAATTTGATAGTGGGAGAACCTATTTAGCCTATAAATCTATTGGCAATTCTCTATTTATCCGATGAGGGACAATTGACACATAATATATACCTTCATGTACTACAAATAGAGTTAGTTTATGTTATGTTTTGTTTTTATCTTGGTTGAATACATCAATAGCCAAAAACTTGCTAGTAAATTTTATTTAACTATTTGAATTATGACTTATTCCGATTAAGCACCTGATTTATCATGTTACTATTGATTCTTGATTCTTGATGTATTTCTTTCAATAAGATATGTGAGATGAATAAGCCTTTGTTATTTATGAATATTATTGAAGGGTATAAAAGAGAGGAAAAGGTGAACAAGAGAACTCCATGTTGAGTCTTTTGTCTTTTTCTTCCTATCACCAAAGAGAAGTATCTTAGGAAGTTGGAGGTCGTCGTTTTAAAGTTCTCAGTGTTTGTGTTTTTTTTTTTTTTTTTTGTGGTGGTGGTGGGGGGTGGAGGTTCCTCCACCTCTCCCATTGAACTACTGGTTGCAATATTATTTTTTCGTTCCATAGCTTAACTCTGGTAAATTATTGGCACCAAGAATAGGGCCCCGGAGACACAATTCCTATCAAAGGTAGAGGCAGTGGAAGGAGTTGAAGAAAAGAGTAAAGAAAGCAGAAAAGAGCAAAGATAAGAAGCATGGAAAAGAAAGAAAGAGAAAAATATTACCAGAGATATTTTCCATCTTAGCAAGGGAGCAATGCATTTGAAGGACTAGACTGATGCTTTACAACTAAGGTGCACATAAGAGGAAAAAGTAAACAAAAAGGGGAAAAACTATTGCTACTGAACCCTTAGACTTAATTCTACTTGGTGAAAAATAATATAATAAACCAGTTGCTTCTCTTTTGTAAGTTCAAAAGTTGGACCACAAATGTTTTTCTAAGGGGTTATATTAAGAGATTTGCTTTTCTCGTTTGTTGAAGGCTAGTGGTGATTATCGAAACCTTGAGGAAGAGGAGGATCACATATGCTACTTATTGTGGTTGAATCCAAATTTTTGCATTCTAGTCGAGTATTGAGGAACGGATTGAAATTTGCACTCGTAAATCTGTGCATCTCTTCAAAATGTTAGATAGTACCTCTGCGTTGTCTCCTTTTCCACCCTTCTCTCTTCTTTGTTTCAAATAGAAGGATAAAGAGACCCTTAGGTAATATTATATGAGAGTTACAATGTGAGTGACCTTGTTCAATACTTTTTTTGGTTGGATGGAACCCACACTACTAGAAAATAGACTTGTAGTAGTGACAAGCTAAATGCCGCTAATTTAATTTATATAGGCGGATATTTCCAACATTTGAGGCTAATTTAGAGGCAATTAAATGCAATGATCAGAATAACTCGGTACTAATTCTCACTTCGCTCCAAATTTTCCTCAGTGAAATATTCATTCCCTCTATGGAAGACACGAAAAGCTCTGGGAGCATCTCCAGCAGCTTCTCCTAAGAGTTCTCCAGCACTGGTAGCATCACCTCCAATGAAGGGGACTCCTCCTCTTACTACATCTAAACCACCTGTCTCTGCTCCCACCAACTGCCGAGACTCCGGCGTCGTCTCCTTGGGGTGCTTCACCACCATGTATCGCCGCTGCTCCCGGTGTTTCTCCTACCAAATCTTCTAACTCTCCTAACAGAGCGCCATCGCCGGATCTGCATCATTTCTTGCAATTTATTATAGTATCAATTTGTTTGTGAGCATTTTCTTTGACTTAATTTCTTCTGAATTGTTCTTAACGTAACTATTCGATTAGGAAAAACTATATTGTAATTTTTGATGAAGTCACTACTGATTTCAGTAAGACGATATGTAAGTCTCAATCGCTTAATTTCTACTGCTATTTTTTTTTCATGAGTTGTGATTAATTCACCACTTATATTTCATGACTAAGCACAGAACAACTTATTATGCTCATTTTCTCGTCTTTTACACTTTGCTGGTGCAGTATTTGGCCAGGAGGGATATTTAATAAGTGTAAGTCCCATGGTTTCATATAAGGCAAAATGACATTCTGCATTCCTGTGCTATGTCGGTTTTGTAAGTTAGAAACCATTGAACTAGTTGCCGGAGAAGGGGAACTTCCACTAAGAAAGAAGAAGAATAAGAAGAATTGCTTAAGTAAGGTAGTCGCTTCTTTTTTTCGGTATACCGCTCTGCTCGCAGAGCGAATGAACAAAAATCTTTCCGACACTTCTACTTACATATTTGTCAGCTGGACCCCTGAACTCAATAAAAAGCAACATTTTAAACCTTTTTTTTGTGAGTATAACACACTCTCCCCCACGTCAGCTACCACGCTAGCCACGCCTGACATGTTTGCCACGTCATCTGTCACGTCACTTAAAAAAAATAAACATAAAATAAAAAATAAAAAAATATTACATTAAATTCCAAGTCATTTTTAAAATGTTACATAAAAAATTAAATATTAAAATTAATTTAATTTAATAAGAAAAATTTATAAATTGTAGAAATATTTGAATAATCATGTTTTTATTTTTGCTCACAAATTAAACATCAAATCCATTCCAAATAATTAAAATTCTTCTCCAACTAATT
>NC_061114.1:182965838-183039148 GCF_002878395.1 Capsicum annuum
GCTGGAAGAGTGTTAGGGTGGGGATGGGGCTGGGAGGGGTATGGGGGCTGGGGGTGGGGTGGGAAGGGAATGGACGGGGCTGGGGTTGGGTGGAGAGGCTGGAGGTGGGATGGGATGGGGCTGGGTAGGGTGTGGGGGTAGGGACGGGCTGGGGTGGGGGTGGGGAAGGGTTGGACGGGTGTTGGGGTGGGGTGGGGGGACTGGGGGTGGGATGGGACAAATATTTTTATTTTTTTTAAAATTTTTAAAAATATTTTTAAAATTTTTAAAAATATTTTTAAATTTTTAAAAATATTTTTAAATTATTTTAAAATTTTTAAAAATATTTTTAATTTAAAAAGGATGGAAGAAAGAAAGGACCCTTTTTATTTTTATTTTTAAATTTTTAAAAATATTTTTAAATTATTTTTAAAATTTTAAAAATATTTTTAAAATTTTAAAAATACTTGTAAACTTAAAAAGATGGAGGGAAAAAAAGGACCCTTTTATTTTTTTTTCAAATTTTAATATTTTTAAAATTATTTTAATGTAAAATTGGCCAAAAATTGACCCTCACTTGCACCCCCAGGCGAGTGGCTACACTTTCTTTTTGATGGGATCAAGCGTTCAGATGACAAACATATAAGTAGAAGTGTCCAACTTATAAAACCGACATAATACAGGGATCCAGAAGGTCATTTTGCCTTCATATAATTCTGGAAATTGGCCATTACATATGATTTCAGCAACTTGAGATTTGTTATTTGCTTTGACTTTTTCGTATATGTTAAAAAGCTTTTTATGTGTATATATGCAGGTTTAATGTTGTTGTATAGGACGATTTGAATTATCATCAACAACTGATTGGAAATACCATAGCCAATACAGGACGATTATCATCAACACCCGGGACTCTTTGTTAAATAAATCTTTTAAGTCTATTTTTTAATTAAATGGACCATAAGTTTTTTTATTTAGGGAGATGACCCATTTTTGAGACAGATCTATTATATGTCTGGCATATATATAGATAAATAGATTATCAATCTGACAGATCTATTATCTGTTCGATAAATACATAGACAGATCGATTATCAATCCGATATATCTATTATCGATCCGACTTATATATAACAAATCGATTATCAATCCAACAAATGAGAAAATAGAAGTAGGCGATTTTACTAATTGAGAAAATAGATGTGCTAACATATTTCTTTGACTTAAAAGAAGACCTTACCTGCTTCCCCTTTACATAAACACTACATAACGTTTCTTCCCTAAACTTGGTCTTGGGTAATCCCAATACCATGTCTTTGGAGGAAAGTATGTTTAGTTGTTTCAGACTTACATGCCCAAGTCTTCTGTGTCAAAGGAGGGGATCAATTTCTATTGCACTTAGCCAAGTCAATTTAGGTCCTAGTATTGCAATTACGTCTGCTTTATATGCATTTCTATATCTCCTTGCAGTGAGCACAATTTCTTTGGTGTCCATCCTTTTAACTTTAACCCCTGCAGCAGTAAAAAATTACTTTATTACCTTTGTCACATAATTGTGAGATACTCAGTAGATTATGCTTCAATCCTTCCACAAGATAGACATCCTCCAATGGTTTTGACTCAAATGATCCAATTCTTCCAACTCTAGTATTTTTCCCTTTTTTCTATCACCAAAAGAAACTCCTCCTCCATCTATTTTGGAGAGTGAAAAGAACTTTTTCTTATCACCAGTTATGTATCTTGAGCAAGCACTGACTAAGTACCAGTGCCTCTTATTTTCTTTCACCTTCTCCGGTAAAAGAAATCAATGGTTAGACTTAAGAACCCAGACAAGCTTGGGTCCTGTTTTATAAGTGAAAGGATGAATTAGATTTCTTATAGTCCATGCAGGAAAAATGTAGTGCAACCTGTTTCTCTGACCAGAACTGGTTTTGTTCCTTTTGGTTTGAGAAAATCTATTAGCCAGGTTTTGACTGTTTGCCTTACTTTTTCCAGCCATTGGACATTCAATGGTGGGATGTCCAAGGTTTCCACAAATATAACATAAATCTTTAGGATCATCAAAACTTTTGTGGAATCCCAAGCCAGTCTTTTCATTGTAATTTCTTTCACTTAATTTGTGAACAATTCTTGAGGAGTTTGTCCACCTATTTGCCTTTTCAAGATCTAGTTTTAGTTTAGAAACTTCTTGACTAAACTTGATCACTTTTTCAGTTAAGTCATGACATTCTTGTTTGTATTCAATAAGCTCAAGTTCAGCATTTTCTTATTCTTTACTCATGGTCTTTTTTCCATTTTCAGTGAGAGTTAATTTGAGAACTTCAGACTTAAGATCATTGTTTGAAATCTTAAGTTCTGCAACCTGTTTCTTGTGAGTGCAATTTTCCTTACCAACTATACCTAAGCAAGACTTTAGATCAATAAGATCAAATTTGAGGCTTGCAAGACTGTTGAACAATTCATCCCTATTAAAGGTTAACTCTTGGAAATCATCAATCAATGCACTCATCAAGGAAACAAGTTTTGGTTTTGAAAACAAATGCAATTTTTCTTTGAGTTCAAGAATACTTACTTCAGAACCCTCATCTTCTTCGTCTGAATCTCGAAGAGCCATGAATGCAGTTTTATCAACTTCATCTCCATCTGAATCAGATTCCCAGGCTGCTAATATTGCATGCTCCTCTTTCTTTTTTGCCTTCAATTTCTTTTCAACCCTTTCCTTTTTCTATTCTATTTCTCAGACTGGACAGTCTCTGATCTGATGATCAGTTTTGCCATATTTGTAGCACCTATTTGGATTGTTATTGGAACGTTTTTTAGTACCTGTTCCCTTCTTCTTCTTAAAAAATTTGCTAAAATTCTTAGTTATGAAGGCAACTTGCTCCTTGTCAAGTTCAAATTCCTCATCACTATCAGAATCTTTCAATGCCAAGATTTGTTCAGGAGCTGCTTGTTCTTTGGTTCCATCAATTTCTATTTCATGATTCCTTAAGTTCCCTACTAGTTCATCTAGGGTCATGACTTTAAGATCCTTATTTGCCTCTCTGATTGTAGTCACCTTAACATTCTATTTTGATTTAGGTAATAACCTCAGTACCTTTTCAACTTGTTCTTCCTCAGAGATGACTTTTTCTAAGGAAGTCAACTTATTTGTTAAAGTGGTGAGTCGAGTCATCATCTTATGCAGGCTTTCATTTTCTTTATTTTGAATGCCTCATACTCAGTGAAAAGAAGAGAGATCTTGAATTTTCTTACTTGAGAGGTACCTTCATGAGCATTCACCAGTGCATCCCAAATTTGCTTAACAGTAGTGCATGTTGATACCCTGTTGTATTCAACAGGTCTTAATCAACAAACCAAGATGTTCTTAGACTTTGCATTCTTTTTCAAAGCCAATAAGTCATCAGGAGTAAATTCACTCCTTACCTTCTTAACTTGTACACCATCAACCAACTTCATTAAAATAGTAGGTCCATTTATAATCCTATCCCATAATTCATAATCTTCACCTTTGATGAACATCTCCATTCTTGCCTTCCACCAGATAAAGTGAGAGCCATCAAAAGTAGAGGTCTAGTAATTCACTGACCTTCACTGTGACCAGTAGGAGGTGCGAAATTCATCATGTTGATCTTTTCTTAGGTGCTAGCCTTATTTAAGTCAACCTTGCTCTGTTACCACTTGCTAGAGTACGAGCCCTACTAATTGCCTATCTGTGGAACAAGTAAGTAAACGTGATTCAAAGAAGTAAAAGCTGAACACAGTGTTTTTATGTGGAAAACATCCGGCTTAAGAAAGGTGTAAAAAACCATGACCTGTACCTCTACAGGATTTAACCCCAACTTTACTAGAACACTTGAGCCTCAACAATCAACAAAATTACAAGACTTCTTGTAAACTAGGAATTAAAACTTCTAACTCCTATCCCTACAAAAACACAAATCTTCCCAAGATAAGTGTTCCCAAGTCGTTGAGTTCCCTAACTTGAAGACAAAACTCCTAACTCAGTTTATAGATCATTGAGACTAGAACAATGACTCATTACAACTCAAAGAACCTACTACTACAAACAGTCTATGACTTGCTAAGTAAAGGACCAGGTTTTTCTTCAAGTATGTGAATTATTTTGCTGAATGTTGATTATCTTTTCAATGCATTGAGTGAGTGCTTTTGAATTTGTTTCTTTTATTTAAGAACACACCTCATAGAGTCCTTCAATTGATGTGATCTTCTATGTTCAATAGGACTCTAGATAGTTTTACTCTTCTTTTTTCTGTCCCCTTTCTTATTTCTTTGAATAACATTCTTGTTTCAATAGGATTCTTCTCTTATCTCTGCAAGATTTCTTGTTCAACTCAACTTCTGATGTGATAAATGTTATCCACTTCTATTTGTACGCAGAATCATCTATTCATAACTTGTCTGCAGCTGAGCTTTGTTTACTTGGATGGATCAGCTTTCACAACATATTTCATTTACATGTCTATCACCAAAACTCCAATGCCCTAACAGTGCCAGTAAGATTTTTATTGTCAGATAAATCAAGTTGTTATAGAGTTGGTACCGCAAAGATTTTACTAGGAAATGTACCAGAAATGGCCAAACAAATTTCACCATCTGACACTTACGGTTGTTAATTTTGTGAAATCTGCCAGAAAATCTGGAAATAATAGTGGACAAGTATTTTCAAATTATTTTGAGGTGTAAGCTTGTTAGATGTTCTGTGGAAGTACTCTTTTGCTGAAAATGCTTAGACATGTTTGTCAATTTGCAATCCATTGACTAGCACATTTTCTTCATTAACACATTCTTTTGGCAATTGGAATCAGTACATGAAATTTGAGTTGCGTTGAACATTATTTTACTCCTCAATAATCAAAATTAGGTGCCTCAAATATTGGTTGAGAGACGATATCAAAGGACAAACAGAGATCTTCTCGATAATCTTCCTAGTACACCGGATAACATCAAACTTTCTCCAAAAGGTTCGTTCTGGATAGCTCTACTACAGGTAAGCCATGACCCATCTTTTCAATATCAAATAAATTACATCTGTTGTGTCAATTTAAGACTCTTGTATCTGTCTCTTCAACAGTTAATAGATCCTGGGTTAAATTTCATTCACACGTTGAGAGTTTCAAAACATTTGCTGGCAACTTTCCCCAAATCAATAAACTAGCGTGAGCTTAGTGCACTAGGCTACCCCATTTTTTTTAATGCATAAAGAAGCTCCGATTTGTGTTGAAAGACAACTTAATATAGAGGAGTTGCAAAGCTGATTTTGCAATTGAGGTGTAACTGGTTGATCTTAATTGCCTTTTGTTCTGCTCGAATGATCTATAAAAACTTTGAAATTTTGTAGTTGATTAATCTTAATTGCCATTTGTTCTTGTTAAGTATCCCACATCGGAAGAGCAAAGGGTCCTTAGTCTCCTTATAAGGCTTGGGCAATCCTCCTCCTCATGAGCTAGCTTTTGGAGTGTGAGGTAGGTCCAAGACCAATTTTCTCAGTTCTGCTCGAATAATCTATAAAAACCCGAACATTTGTAGTTGATTGGTATTGGTCGTCATTAATTCTGCTCGAATAATCTGTAAAAATATGGTCTTTTGTAGTTTAATGGTCTTGATTGCCACTTGTTCTGCTTGAATGATCTATAAAAATCTGAACGTTGGCTATTTTGATGATCTCTATTTGTTTTTGATCTATCAAGAAGCATTTCAAGTCAATATAGTTAAAAATTGGTATGATTGGAGTAATGTAGTTTCGGTGATTGTTTGGGAATGGAAATGCTTCCTCTGTTTTAATTTGTTTGTCTTACTTTCCTTTTTAGTTTGTTTCAAAAAGAACACCTTTACTTTCCTTTTTAGTTTGTTTCAAAAAGAACACCTTTTCCCTTTTCTGATTTAATTTCAATTTTCCACGTAACATGTTTAACACCACAAGATTAAATGACATTTTGGCACATTTTACAAATCTTTAGTTTAATACCACAAACTTCAAAAGTCTTGTTTATTTTGTTAAAGTTTGTGTCACGTCCAAATTAGACAAACAAATTGACAAGGAGGGCACTTATTATTGCTATGCCAGAGGTGGTTGTCTTGTTTCTATTTTTCTTCCTTGGCAAAAATAGAGAATCTTTTTTTATCAACCGAGAAATATCCAAGGGCTAGTGGCACATGGTACAGAACTCGGTGGATAATGAGCCAGCTCCTCTACCCTCTTCCACGTAAACACCGTGTTTTTGTCTACGGAAGGGCTCTAATTCGCGACGTGGAGTAACCTACACATCATACATTGTACTCTTACCACTATGCCAAAGCCTTGGTTGCTGCATAAATGGAGTATTTTCTGATGCGCTTTTTGATTTTTATGTTTCTTAGAGTGGAGGCACTCCAGAAACCAGAAATGGCTTGCTAGAAGTTCAGAAGGCCTTTCATGAAGCTGGACTAATATTTCGCAAAACAGGTTTTGACCTCAGGTTCTTTTTCTGCTTTCACATTTTTCTAAATATTGCGGAGTAGCTTTCTGATGAGTATCGTATTTAATTAAGCAAATGAAAGTTATCTAGAAGAGAGTTAAAAAACATAATGACTGGTTTACCTCTGTTTAATCTGCATCTACTAGTTCAGGAATTTTAGTAGGTCTATGAAAAGTTTCTGCTGGGTCTGTTATCCTCTGGTTCTGTCTTTTTGGTCACTCTCCATCATTGTACACATTGCAGGCTGTGCATCGCATTTCTCTTAAATAGTTCTCAACATCTCATTATTTCTTACTTCCTCTCATGTGTATGGTGTTGCCACTACACAGAGAAAACTCATTGCTTGACAACACTGCTAGAATTGAGGGTTGGTTAGCCAGATTCCCTATGTTTGATTAGCAGGGCGGAAGAACCTCTGAAATGTCTGCAGTCGATTTACTTCCAGCTGCCTTTCAGGTTTATCACTCTTAAAGTCACATTTCTATTCTCATTCTGTTTGTCTATCACAATTCACCGCTTTAAACTTTCCAATCTTCTCTACACAATTCTAGAAGGAAGAATATTTCATGCAACTCGCACAAGTTTCAGAAATATTTCATGCAACTCGCACAAGTTTCAGAAATTCAAATTAATTTGTGTAAATGAAATGTGATGATTGGTATGATGTTGTCTAATTAACTTATTTACAACCTCCAGAACTTCTTTAAACTTCAAACTTTAGCAAGCATGTATTATTTAAGTAGGACAATACAACAATAACATACCCAGTGCATTCCTATCTAGTGGAGTCTAGGGAAGGTAGAATACACGCAGACCATACCACTACCTCAGGTGAAGTAGAGAAGCTGTTATTGAAGTAGGACAATACTTATTATAATCCAAGGTCAGCCAGACTTTGTCGCATAAAATGAGATATACAGAATTATTTCATCTTGTCTCAGAACATTTTTATCATGTTGCCTCATATTTTTTTTACTCCAGGGAATTGATATTAGAGAGATGCTTGCTGGAGCTGCATTGATGGATGAAGCAAATAGGACCACTATGGTATGACTATATGGCCTTTTTCATGCTCTTTTGGCATATAAAAGTTGACTCTTTCAGTCTTTTGTATTTGAAGTGTTGAGAATATCTAGTAAATTTTTCAAGTACATACAACTGAAATAAGTTTCTCTAGAATTATAGGAACTATAGTTTCGCTTTTTGGCCAACTTCAGGAATAAATAAGATGGGCCATATTTTTTTTTGCTTCAAGAATCTGTCTTTGATTTGTGCTAGAACAAATTGGTGATTGCTATTGCGCCAACTTATTTTTTGTCATTAGGTTCGGGATAACCCTGCAACACTACTTGCTTTCTGTTGGTACTGAGCAACTGATGGAGTTGGATCCAAGTTGTGGTTCACCTTTAGATTTTTGGTTGTGATGTCGGAGGAGCATACAGTTGAGTATTTGACTATGTGGATATATTGTTTCTTACGTGTTAGAGGATATGGTTGTCCTCCCATACAAGGACAGTTCATTACTATTTAGTAGGAATTACAACATCTTGTCATGAAGTCTCTTGGAAAAGAGTTTGATGTGGATGGTAACCGAACATATTTCTCATAGTTCCCATGCTTTTAATTTTTCCAGAGTGAACTACACAAAATAGATGCATTTCCACTTACTCATGTAATCGTACTGAAGGAGATAAAGAGAAAAAACAGACATGAAAAAGAAGAGAAAAATCTGAGAAGCAGCAGTGAACCCTGAACCCTGAACTCACAACAAAAAGTAATCTACAGAGACAACAAAATATCAAATAATCTACAGAGACAACAAAATATCAAGACTAAAAAAGGAAGCTGCAGTTAGCATCAGTGAAAAATAACGTCCTTCCTCACTCCTCCTTGATGCAAGTGCTGCTGGTTACTCCAAGCTTAGCTCTAAGAATCTCAAATCTCTATTTCTGTAATACTTTTGTAAAAATATCAGCTAGCTAGCTGATCTTCACCACAACAATGCTTATTCTAAATTTCATTCTCTCTTTCAGCTTCTCGAATGGAATGATATTTGATTTTAATGCGTTTAGTCTTTCCATGAAAGACTGGATTCTTTACCATAGCAACTACAGACTTGTTATCATAAAGGATTTCTGTTGCTTTACTTGGCTAAAACGCCAAGTTGCTCAAAATTTTTCACAACCATAAAGCTAGATTAACAGCACCTGAGGCAGCAACTTACTCCGCTTCAGCAGTTGATTGAGCCATAACCCCCTGCTTCTTTGTGCACCAATAAATGACACCTGATCCTAGAGTGAAACAACATCCGAAAGTACTTTTCATGTCATTTTGTGACCCAGCCCAGTCACTATCAGTGAACCCCAATAATTTCATAGATGCGGTTCTTTTATAGAACAAACCATAATCAATGGTGCCCCAAATGTACCTCAAATTTCTTTTTGCGGCTTTGAGGTGAATTTCAGTTGGTGAATGCATAAACCTGGACAACACACTTGTTTTGTACATAATGAAATAGAGAACCAAGCAAACTTCTGAAAAATGAAGCATCAACCAAACCAGAATGATCCTTTTTCGTTAGTTTCTCTCCTTGAACTGCAGGCATAGTTACTAGTTTGCATTTGTCAAGATTAAACTTCTTTAATATTTTGGCAGCATATTTCTTCTGAGCAATAAGAATTCCTTGAGAAGATTGACTAACCTCCATTCCTAAGAAATAAGTCATCTTTCCCAGATCATTTATTTCAAAAACCTTCTTCATTTGCTCTTTGAAGTCTATGATAGACTTTGTGCTGCTTCCAGTCACCAATAGATCACCAACATAGAGAGAAACTAATGGAAAGTCGTCAGTTTGAAGTCTCATATACAAGGTTGCTTCATTGCAGCTTCTATTGAACCCCAAATTCAGTAGGTAACTATCAACTCATGAATACCAGGCACTAGGTGCCTGCTTTAAGCCACAAAGTGTTTTTCTTAACAAGTATACCTGGTCGCCAGATCCTCTAAAACCTTTAGGTTGCTCTATCTAAGTTTTTTCTTCAATAAACCCATTAAGAAAAGCAAACTTTACGTCCAATTGAAATACTTGACACCCTTGGTGTGCAACAACTGCAAGAAGTAATCTGATGATATCAAACCTTGCAAATGGTGCAAAGGTTTCAAGAAAATCAATTCCATGTTGTTGGGTATAACTTTTTATAACCAGCCTTGCTTTGTACTTGTTGAGTGTGCCATCTAAGTTCAACTTAGTTTTTAACACCTATCTAGTTCCAAGAACCTTCCTGTCGTGAGGTCTATGTACAAGTACCCACTTATCATTTTTGTTAATCACATTGAACTCTTCCCCCATAGCAGCCCTTTATTTTGGAATTTACAATGCATTGTCTATACTTGTTGGCTCTAATATAGCAACATTGCATCTTCTATTATGTCTTCAATTGATCTTGTACCTCTTACTGCAAAATCAACAGAATCTTCTTCATCTGGAATTGATTCTTCTTCTTAGACACTTTGTTCTTGATTAGTGTTCTGTAAAGGAGAAACAACCATATTCTTCTGGTCCCACATAGCATTCTCATCAAACTTAATTTTTCTACTCACTAGTCTTGATTCATAGAAAATGGTGATTGACTTAGCTTCACAATTTGACAAACTCCACATACATTAGAGTTTTTATTCATGGAAGGAAAATCTGTTACAAGTTCCTTATTTTGCATCACTTTTAAAGACTTAAAATTGATGTGGCCAAGCCTTTTGTGCCAGAATAACTGTCATCTTGTTTACCGACATAAGCTCCAATCTCAGTATGTTTTCAATCAAGAGGAAAGCTTCTATTGAGCATTTTGATCGTGAGAAATTTTATATCAGTTGGATCCATGATTTCACTTGCTTTATCTTTAAATAACAGTGCATAATTTTTCTCAAGCAACTGACCAACACTTAAAAGACTTTGTCTAATTTTGGGAACAAATAATACATCAGAGATAAGCTTTATACTTGATGGAGTTTGAACAACAACTACTCCTTTGCCCTTTGCATCTAAGAGTCTGCCATCTCCAACTCTGACTTTGGAAAAATAGTTTTTGTCCAGACTTTCAAAGTTATTCAAGTTAGCTGTCATATGATGTGTACATCCACTATCAACAAGCCACACATCATGATCTTGACATGCTATATTGCATTCTCTAATAATAGAAGCTGCAAACAACTTTTCTTCATGATCTTCAACATTTTCAACAACTTGAGTTGGCTGCACTTGAGCTTGCGGGGCTTGATTTGTTTTACAGACCTTATCCACATGACCAAACTATTTACAGACCTTGCATTGAACTCTAAGTCTGTACCGACAGAAATTCTCCGTATGATTGGTCTTTTTACAATAGGGACAAGGTGGATACTTCAATCTTCTATATCTCCCTTTGTTGTTATATTACTCCTTCTTCTCCTTGCCATGTCTTATATTTAATTGCCCTTTTAATTCACCATCAGACTAAGCTTTAGACTTTTGAGCAGCCACAAGAGCAACTTTATTTGAACTCTCTTCCTCGCTAAAAGTTTTTCTTTGCTCCACAGCTTGAAGAGCGTTGGATAGTTCATTCAACATAACATGAGACATATCTTCTATTAAGGAGATTTTTGCTTCGAACTTCTTTGGGAGTGTCACCATCACCTTCTCAACCATCCTTTGCTCTTCTACTTTTTCTCCTAACAATCGAATATGATTAACAATTTTCGTGATCCTATCAATATAATCTTTCACTTTTTCTGTCTCTTTTATCCTTAACATCTCAAATTCTTTTCTTAGATTTAATATTTGCATTTGTCTTATCCTATCACTCCCCTAAAATTCTTGCTTAAGCATATCCCAAGCTTTTTTGGAAGTTTGACAAGCCATTATCCTTGTAAAAATTGATTCGAAGACGCTGCGTGAATGAAAGACAAGGCTTTTGGACCTTTTCCAATCTCTTCTTCATGATTTCTAATCTACTGAAGAATTGGGTTTGCTCTCAAAGGTTCTGGAGCATTTTCTTCCTCATCATACTTCCATAAACCAAGACCTTTCAAGTATGTTTTCATCTTTACAGTCCAAACTTGGTAATTCTCTCTCTTAAAGATAGGAGGTGAAAGAGAAGAGTTGATGGATGCCATGTCAAAAAAAGAACTGGATAGAAAGAGACTTGAACAAGTTAAGCTTGTTGGGTGATCTTTGCTATTTTTTTCTTAGAAAAAATAGTCCATTAAAGATCAATCTTTCTCTGACACCAATTGAAGGAGAGAAAGAGAAAAAAAAAAGACATGAAAAAGAAGAGAAAAATCTGAGAAGCAGCAGTGATATTCATTCATATAGTATACAATAAAATATGGTTTATTCCTCAAAATCTGGGAACCTTTCTCCTTATGTTGTGCTGAAATAAAGCACAATCACATACTACAACTGGCTTATAAGGATCTAGAGCTCTAAGAAAAAAAGTAATCTACAGAGACAACAAAATATCAAATAATCTACAGAGACAGCAAAATATCAAGACTAAAAAACCAAGCTGCAGTTAGCATCACTGAAAAATAGCATCCTTCATCATGTACGTGAACCAACTCAGTCAACCACTTCTCATAAAAGGAACACTTATATTACTTCTTCTACTTTGATATTTTGTGTTTACTGTAAATTGCCTAGTGGAAACATAATGTGATTTTGATCTATTTAAATTCTTTAATTCTTGTTATGTACCTGCTTTGTCCTTTGTCTACTTGTCTAGGCTATTAATAGAAGTTCAGTTATGAATTAGATCTCCTTCATTCACTAATTTAGATCGTTGATAGAATTTCAGTTGTGAATAAGATTTCCTTGTGTATATGTTTATACTATTATTTGCCATTCACAAGTGAATCAAGGGATCAACGTTTATGGAAACAAAGGGATTACAGATCAGCATGCGTAAGCCTAGATTGTGCTTTTCACTTATCACTAAAGCAAAAATTAAAGAAGAAAATAAAAACAAGGAGGCTGGTGTACTTTTTTCTGAAGTTTATTTAAGTATTTGCTAACCTGTCATCATTTCAGCATCAATTAAGTTTTCTCTTTTTCTTGTTACCAGCTATATTCAACAACTCCTAGAAGGCGTGCACAATTTCTTTTCAACATTTATTGAAGTATTGCGTGAAAGCCCCCGGTCATGATTAGGAGCTTAACCTAGCGTTACAATTATTTTTCAATGTTTTCGGGTACACAAATCTGTATTTAGGCAAACAATAGCTTCAACACAAGTTGAAGTCTCAAACAAGAACACATATGAAGTTATACAACACCTTCAACACAAGATTAAAAAATAATCTATCAAAGAAGTATGTTGTTATTTAAGAAATAAGATAAAACAGAATTTTAAGGCCAAGTCCCCCGATTTCATAGAGTGTCCTTAAGGAATAATTCCTCTCATTGTACCCGAGGTTATGGAATCTTCCTCCCAGGATAAAATGGCCTTCAATCCAACAATAGCGATATGTTAAATTATTGGATTCGTCGAATTCACTCAACGGCTAATGATCACACAGAGTTTTTATAGAAAAGAAGAGTGTTTTTGCTGTCAAAAATCATGTTAATACCTGAGGAATACATCAGGTATTTATAGCCTTTATGTGTCCTTTCAGAAAGGATGCATTAGTTCAGCAAAAAGGCACCTATTCAGTATAGTCAAGTCACCTGTGCCAAGTCTGTGCTGGGCCTGCACCTGATCTGTGGCCGCAGGTGACACTGTCTAATTCCAGTGGCTACCTGTGCTACATCTTCACCCACAGCTCACGTACCTGCACTGTATCTACATCCACAGGTCACGCTATTGCACAAACTAGTGTGCCTTTTACCTTAAGGAGTCGCATCCCTTTAAGATGCGTAGCGTATGCGTTGGCATGGCGTCCGAAATATGCCCGCACATGGAGAAAAATAATTCTATCAGATTTTTGGATTAAATTTTACTTGTTTTTCAAGTTTCCAAATAAAATTTGTCTAAAAAATAGATCGCATTGATCGATCATTTGCCAAATCAAAATCTAAATCCAAATCCAAATTCAAAATCAAAGTCGAAGCCAAAGCCGAAGCAGAGCTAGCGACGACGACGGCGCAATGCACCTCTTGATTCTTGCCTCACTTACCATGTGGAGTAAGTGTTCCTTATTAAAAACACTTGAAAGTTCCCTTCTCCCACCAATATGGGAGAATTAGTTGACTTTCCATTTTTTAGTACACTTTCCATTTTAGTGTGGACTCATTTTTTCTCCACTGTTTTTTCTCTATTTTCCTTTCCATACACACCTTGAATCCAACAATCCCCCACATGAATGGGGAATGCCTATCTTTTGAAGAATTTATGGACAAGTATGTGATCATTGAGCAAAGACTTATTGTATTCTGATAAGTGAATTTTTCTTTGAACTTTCCATAGTGAACATACATCGAATGCACTCGGTCAATTGGTAGATTTGATATCTTTGAACCGTTGAGATTTAATGTACCCTTAGACAAAATATGTTACACAACCATCCTTTTACCATTTATGGTTCTTACAGTCTGTTCTTTTAAGCCATGAACATGTCCCTATTTCATAAGAGCTTAGAGAATAGGCCTTTACTAATATTCTCCTTGAAGCGGCTTCCACTTCGCCCTCACATGGGTGATTTCTAAACATTCAATCCTGTATATTAAACTATTTGTTAAAATCTTCCAAATTTATATAATCATTAAAAGACTTTTCACTATAAGTCTTATCTTTGTTTACTAAACATTGTCTACATCATGAGAATGGGTTGGTATATTGACAATGTTGAACCTGTCAGAGACAACTTTGTTTGATCTCTTTGAACCTAGCTCTTGGGATCTCCAGTCTACTAGGTAGAGTTACCGCCATGCTGACTTGTCCTAGGCCTTAAACCCATTCCCTCGGATGTCCTCTCAACTCCTTCTCTAGACAAGCCTTTTCTAAGTGGATCCGAAACATTATCCTTTGACTTCACATAGTCAACAGTGATAATTCTACTAGAGAGAAGTTCTGTAATGGTATTATGTCTCTATCTTATGTGATGAGATTCACCGTTATACATCATGCTCCCTGCCTTACCTATTGTCGCTTGGCTATCATAGTGTATACATACTGATGCCACTGGTTTGGGACAATAAGGAATATCTTCCAAGAAATTTCGGAGCCCTTCTGCTTTTTCACCGGATTCATCCAATACGATAAATTCAGATTCCATTGTGGAGTGAGCAATACATGTCCTTTTGGATAATTTTCAAGAGACCTCTCCTTCATCGATAGTAAATACATATCTACTTATGGATTTTACTTCATTCGATCCAGTGATCCAATTTGCATTACTATATCCTTCAAGTACCGCGGGATATTTATTATAATGCAATGCATAGTCTTGAGTATTTTTAAGATACCCTAAAACTCTTTTCATTTTCATTCAATGATTTTTATTGGGATTACTCATGTACCAACTCAACTTACTAATAACACATGCTATGTATGGTCGTATACAATTTATTGTATACATTAAACATCCTAATATTTTTGCTTACTCCAATTGTGAGTCACTTTTACCTTCATTCTTTCGAAGTACAAAGTTCTCATCCAATAGAGTCTTGGCAATATCAAATTTCATATAGTTGAATTTGTCAAGTACCTTTTCGATGTAATGAGACTGTGACAATGCCAATCCTTATAGAATTCTATGGATTCTTATTCCTAAGATCACATCCGTAACTCCAAGGTCTTTCATATTGAACTTGCTTTCGAGCATTCATTTCATTGCATTTATGTCAGAAATGTCTCTACTGATGATCAACATGTCATCCACATATAAACAAACAATGACTTGGTGATTTGGAGTTTCTTTAATATAAACACATTTATCACATTCATCAATCTTGAACCCGTTTGCCAACATGGTTTGGTCAAACTTTGCATACCATTGGTTAGGTTCTAATTTTAGTCCATAAAGTGACTTAACAAGTTTACACACCTTATTTTCTTTTCTTGGAAGCATAAAACCCTTAGGCTGTTCTATGTAAATTTCTCCCTCAAATTCTCTAATTAGAAATGTTATTTTCATATCCATTTGATGGATTTCAAGATCATATACTGCTACCGAGGCAATTAACATCCGAATTGACGTTATCCTCGTTACTGGAGAGCATGTATCAAAGTAATCAAGGCCTTCTTTTTGTTTAAAACCTTTTACAATAAGTCTTGTCTTGTATTTCTCAATAGTACCATCAACTTTCATTTTTCTTTTAAAGATCCATTTAGAACCTAAAGGTTTATTTCCTGGAGGAAGATCAACCAACTCCTACGTATGGTTGCTTAAGATTGAATCAATCTCACTATCGACTGCCTCTTTCCAAAAGGATGAGTCCGAAGATGCCATCGCTTCTTTAAATATTTGAGGCTCATTTTCTAAGAGAAACATTACAAAATTCAATCCAAGTTGCCATTTTTTGACATGTACTACATCTTGGATTCTCATTATTATGCACATCCTCACTTGGTTTATTTCAAGGCTATTTAGACCCCCCACTAGACTGTTCATGTCTAGTTTTATACGGATAAACGTGTTCAAAGAATTCAATATTATCTGATTCAATTACCATATTTTCAATGATATCCAGATGTTTAGATTTATTAACCAAAAATCAACATGCTTTGATACTTTTAGCATATCCTATGTACACACAGTCCACCATCTTAGGTCCTATTTTTACCCTTTTAGGTATAGGAACTTGGAACTTCGCTAGACACCCCCACTCTTTGAAATATTTCAAGTTGGATTTTTTTTTTCATATGGAATTGATTGTGTCTTACTATGGGGCACTCTATTGAGCATTCAGTTAGCCGTAAGGATAGCTTCCCCCCATAAGTTTTGCGGTAAACCTGAACTTATTAGTAAGACATTCATTATTTTCTTCAAGGTTCAATTTTTTCTTTCTGTAATTCCATTAGATTGAGGTGAATACAAAACTGTAGTTTGATGAACAATTTCATTCTCTACATATATTTGCGCAAAGGGAGATTCATATTCTCCGCCCCTATCACTTCTTATCATTTTGATCTTTTTCTCTAATTGATTTTCAACATTAATTTTATATTTCCTAAACATATCTATTTCTTCATCCTTACTATTTAGCAAATAGACATAACAGTATTTAGTGCAATCGTCAATAAAATTTATATTATACTTTTTATCACGAGATGGTGTTGACTTCATATCACAAATGTCAGTGTGATTAAGTCTAAGAGATTGGAATTCCTTTCAACGAACTTATATGGATGCTTAGCATACTTTGATTCCACACACGTTTGATATTTGATTTATTGTACTCAAAGTTTGGCAAAACTTCTAAGTGAATCAGTTTTTGCAATATTTTGTAATTAACATGGCCTAATCGTTCATGCCATAAATCATAAGACTCAAGCAAGTAAGAAGAAACTGAACTTTTATTGATTTTAACATTCATTACATTTATTTTGAATAGGCCCTCATTGAGGTAGCCATTTCCTACATACACTTCTCCTTTACTAAGTATATTTTTTTCGAAAACAAATACACATTTGAATCTGTTTTTGTCTAAAAGTGAAATAGAAATCAAGTTCTTTCTTAAATTTGGTACATACAGGATATTGTTGAGTGTCAACACTTTGCCTAAAGTTATTTTCAAGCATACTTTTCCTATTCCTTCTACTTTTTTAGTAGCGAAGTTTGACATGTAGATTTTTTTTCCCCTTGAGGTAGAGCAAAAGCAACAAATAACTCCTTATTAGCACAAACAAGACGGGTGGCACTGGAGTCCATCCACCATTCGCGAGGATTTCCCACTATGTTACATTCTGACAACATAGCACATAGATCATCCATTTCTTTCTTGGACTCAGCAACATTTGCTTGGTCCTTCTTCTTCTCTTTCTTTAGGGTATGATAATCCGTGGACTTGTGGTCAATCTTGACACAGTTAAAGTACTTCCCCTTGAATTTATCCTTGGATTGATTTCTTTCATGTCCAGCTCTCTTGCATTTTTTGAAGTTGTGGTCTTCTTCTACAATATTTGCTTTATTCATTGAAGAATTTCCTTTCGACCTTCTTTCCAAAGCCTTATTGTCTTCTTCAATGCACAATCTAATGATTATATTTTTGACAAATACCTCCTTATGTTTTTGTTTTAAATAGTTCTTGAAGTCTTTCCATATGGGTGATAGCTTCTCTATTATTGCTGCTACTTGACATGCTTCATTCACGATAAAACCTTCCGCAAGGAGATCATGGATGATCACTTGCAGTTCCTGCAGTTGGGAGATAAACGACTTGTTGTCTATCCTTTTATATTTTAGGAATCTTACAACAAAGAACTTTTTAGTTCCTACATCCTCTATCTTGTACTTCTATTCCAGCACTCCTCACAACTCTTTTGTTGTTTTTGTTCTACTATACATATTGTAGAGATCATCTTGGATACCACTCAAGATGTAGTTCCTGCAAAGGAAATCTGAGTATTTCCAAAACTCCACAATTACAAATCGCTCTTGTTCAGAGGTTCCCTTGGGAACCTCTGAAGCTTCCTCAAATATGAATCTTTGAAGACAACGAGTTGTAAGGTAGAAAAATATTTTTTGCTGCCACCTTTTGAAGTCAATACACGCAAACTTTTTGGATTTCTCCATTGGTGCCATTACCGGTGAAGTATTCATATGACTTGTTGTCGCAATACTAGTTGCTGCCACCATCGTTGCACCGTTATGCACTTGACTATTCGTAGTCATTTTCTGTCACAACAAGATAGTAACTTTAGTATATCAAAATACTATTAACAAAGTTGCAGCAACTTTAAACACCTCTTGTTTCTAGTATAATGATGAAGTTTTTATGAATTTCAATCGACAACCGAGTGATCTTTAACTTGTGATGAAGATTTTATGTCTTCAAATCACTAGTTAAGTTCAAACGGAGTAGAAAGCTTAAAGCTTTAATCTCCAGAAACCAAGCTATACAGATTTCGGTTTATTCCTTAAGATTGTTATTTTTCAATATTTTTGGGTACACAAATCTGTATTTATGCAAACAATAACTTTAACACAAGTTCAAGTCTCAGACAAGAACACCTATGAAGTTATACGACACCTTCAACACAAAATTAAAAAATAATTTATCAAAGAAGTATGTTGTTATTTCAGAAATAAGATGAAACCGAATTTTAAGGACAAGTTCTCTGGCTTCACGGACTGTCCTTAAGGAATAATTACCCTCACTGTACCCGAGGTTATGGAATCTTCCTCCCAGGATAAAATGGCCTTCAATCCAACAATAGCGATATGATAAATTATTGGATTCGTCGAATTCACTCAACGGCTAATGATCACACAGAGTTTTTATAGAAAAGAAGAGTGTTTTTGCTGTCAAAAATCATACTAATACCTGAGGAATACATCAGGTATTTATAGCCTTTATGTGTCCTTTCAGAAAAGATACATTAATTCAACAAAAAGGCACCTATTTAGTACAGTCACGTCACCTGCACCCAGTCTATGCTAGACATGTGCCTGATCTATGACCACAGGTGACACTGTCTAATTCCAGTGGCTACCTGCATTGCATCTGTGGCCACAGATTGCGTACCTGTTCTGTATCTGCACTCGCAGGTCATGCTATTGTGCGAACCAGTATGCCGTTTGCCTCGAAGGGTCGCATCCCTTTGAGAGAAAAACAATTCTATTAGATTTTTGGATTAAATTTCACTTGTTTTTCAAGTTTTCAAATAAAATTTGTCTAAAAAATATATCTCATCGATCATTTACCAAATCCAAATCCAAATCTGAAGCCGAAGCAGAAGCTGAGTTGAGCGAGCTCTGATGACGACGACACAAGGCACCTCTTAGTTCTTGCCTTACTTACCATGTGGAGTAAGTGTTCCTTATTAAAAATTCTTAAAAGTTCCCTTCTCCCACCAATGTGGGAGAATTAGTGGACTTTCTATTTTTGAGTACACTTTCCATTTTAGTGTGGACTCATTTTTCCTCCACTATTTTCCTCCATTTTCCATTCACACACACCTTGAACGCAACGGTTACTTGTGGTGACTACCTCTTTGGAATATATAGATTAGTTCTTCTAATATTTTAGTTTAGTGGAGAGACTGGAAGGGGGAGTGGAAGGTCTAGTGTAAGAAAGACAAGATGTTCTAGAGGCTTCATTCAGTGAGAAGTTGAATGCTCTATTGACTGACCTACTATGAATTTGATGTTGATGAACAGAAGATAATAGTTCTGGAAATTGAGATGACACAATTTTAGCATTTTCCTGTATAAAAGGAATAAGATGCTGGTTAATTTGTATAGAAGTTTGAATACTCTCCTGATAAAAAAAAAGATTGTCTAGGCACTGCTTGAAGGAATTCGCAGCTTTTCGTATACTATTTTAATTTCTCAGTACCTCATTGGTAATGGTGTTTGTCAATAAAAAATTTACCTTATCAAAAGAGATTTTTGTAAAAGTTTGACCCAAGGCCTCTATAACAAAATCACACTGTTTGTGCTTTGTTACATACTTTTTTCCTTGCACAGTAATGATCTTTTCTTCTTTTCTATTTTATTTCTCTTGCTATTTGTGGCTTTATTCAAAAGGTTGATCCGTGCTTGCATGATACACGAACAAAGTATGGAATCAAAAGCTATACTATGATATGAATATGAAAGCTAAAGATAGATAGCGAAGCAATAAGATAGACACAATGCAAGGAATTGAAAGCAAATAAAGGGTGTAACAAACCCTATATCCTCAATCAATCAAACCGAACAAAGCACCTAAATCTTATGTACACCACAAGGGAATCGATTCCTAAGCAACCCACGTTTCTAAACAAAAGATTAACATAAGAGAATCCATGCTTACCTCACACTCTCACAAGTATTCAAATTTATAATTCAACATAATTCAAAAAAGTCCTATTTATAGTCTAGGCTAGGTTATTACATCATATAGACCTAAAACTGACCTATTTAGGAAAGACAAACACATAGAAGCCCATTAGGCACTTACTTGAGCATATAGGGCGCACATGGGGTACATCACAAGGATATAGTGGGCTATTTAGACCCGCTCTAGCAAATCTAGGGAGCACCCCCAAAGCGGATAGGGCACATCTCCTCTTTTGGGGGCTTTCTAGCCTAGTTTGGTTTTCTATTGGCCTCTCTAACATCCCTTGAGTCTCCTTGGTCATCATAATCATCCAATGGATACCTTTTGATAGCCCTCAAGAAGTCTTCAAGTGTTATTTGACCCGTAAGCATCCTCTCTAGAAACCCAGAGACCATTTGGCTTGTATTATCCTACTATTCTTGAAAAGGATTCGATCTCGAATCCAAACCTTACAACATAAAAAGAAGGAAAAAAACCTAATATCCTCATAGCACGAGGGTTAGAATTAGCATATTCAATCATACCATCATGCCAAAGTTGCAATGCTTAAGATATAACCAAGCATCAAAATGATCAACAAAGGGTATATAACCCTGCAAAGTAAGATCTACTTGGTTATTCAAGAGATTTGGTCAAAGGGGTATGATAGATGAACCATGGTAATCATTGAACCACTTATGAAGGATCACATGGATTCTAAGTCTCAATAAACTCATAACCCCACTATAGAACTTATATTTGGTAGAAACCCTTCCCTTACACAACTTTGGCCTCTCAAGTAGATTAGAAATCTCCAAGATAGACTTTCCATCATAGGGATGAGTTCTAACACCCTCACCCATGGTTGGCTTGTCTTCTTTCCCAAACACCAAGTGGTGTGGAGAAGAATCTCCATATTTTAAATAATCACCGGTATCAAATATGTAGATTGTCCATGGACATGGGTTTAGAAAACATTTATTTCCCCCAAGACTACCACCAATACAATCTTTTGTACCCTCTATACTAGCATAATCATCAACAAAGGAAATTAGAGGATCATTCCCATTCAATCGACCAACAATCTCAACATCATCATTCACTTGACGTCCTTTAAACACTTTACAAACATTCCTAAGTGATAGGTTAGGTTCACACAAAAGTCGGTCCTCGTGACTTCCACAAGACAATGTACTATCACTTATAACAATGGCTTCAACACTAGGTGGACACAAATCACTCTTACTAGAAGAGTCAATTTTGTCACCATAAGGACCAACTAGTGTTTCCACACTTTCAAGTTATACATTATCATCATGAAGTAAAAAGACATTAGGCTCACTTAAAGATAAACTACCTTTCACACTTAGTTGGCTACTAGACTCATTTACTAGAGTGCAAGAGTTAGTTTGATTACCTTGAAGTTCGTTTGGAGCATGTACACTCAAAGAAACTCGGGAATTTGGTGGATTGGATAGGACAGAGTTAGGGAGTGTAGGCGATCTATTATTTTATCTATCCTTCTTGAGAGTGAACTTTCCATGCTTTCCATTCTTTGATTTACATCTTGTTTCACGCTCATTATGACCGCCATTAAAGTTTCCATATTTATCTCTCCCGAATCTCTTAGGATGCCTGGTACCTATATAAAAGGAATACTAAAAAAAAACAAAAACTACAAACACGTTAAATGTTAAGAAATCAACCTCACAAGCTCTCAAAGTTTCCACCTTTAGTTCATCTCTCAATTGGTGTTGCAAGCGTTGATAGATTGTTTATACTCCAATGAGATTGCTTGGTACCAATTGTGGCTTGAGGTCAGAATAGATCCTTGTTTGAAATTTAAAAGAAAAAACTCAAAATCAACTAACGTACTTGAATAAAAAAGGTTCAATGAAAACAAAAGAGAAAAGCACACAAGAACGAATAAGAAAGAATCGGACTCTAGAACCAATTAATCAACTAATAGATCAATTATTAGTTGTTAATTAGTATTTAATAATCAAACTATTAAGTTAATAATTAAGAAATGAAGTTAGATTGATGGAACCTTGCAAAAAGTGTGTTGAAAAGGGTGATCTGCGCTTGGAACAAGCTGAAGCTAATCGGGAGCGGACCTAGAGCATATGGGGGAATACCCAACACATAAGATACTCTTTTGGGATAATATTGACTTGATTTATCAGGTTGGGTGCACTTCCAAGGCACCCCCAAGGCAGATCAGCCTAAATGCCTGCACAAGGGGCTAAAATGTATTTGTTGTGGTCTCTTTTGTCCTCTTCTCTTGGAATATTCTTTGGATATTCCAAGGTGCTCTTGTACTAACACTTCTGTACACTTTTGATTTATATTTTTTTGGATCAAACAACAACTTACTGATGAAGAGTCAACTTGAAGATATGAATCTTCTGAAGAACACCAAGAACAAATTTGAAAATTCAAAATGCACAACTTCACCGTCTTGGCTCGAAATTCCACAAAATTTTAACCATAGGCTCTCCTCAACATAAGGAACACATTACAACAATCATTAGCCTTCAAAACATCACCAAAACTTCCAGATTTTCAAACCCACTTATATTTTCTTCAACCTTCAAAACTGTAAAAATGGTGGATTTTTCAAACTTCTTCAAATGACACCATCTTTTAACCGTAAGATTCTTTCAACATTGGAAACACTTTTTCAATTTCATCAACTTCAAATTCCAACCAAAAATTTGTAGATCTAAGAATCCATTTCCTCAAATTTTAAGAGAACAATGGTGGTTTCTTTCAAATGCACTTCTAAATACACTAAATGACCAAGTTCCAACCTAAATATCACATAGATGAAACAAATCTAGTGTAGAAACAACAAGGACCCAAGAACACAAATTTTTTTGGAGGGTTTTCTTAAAAATGTTTTTACGACACTTTTTTTTTTAGATAAAAAACCCAGGGTTGACTTCGTGGAAATAAAATCAAGCTTAGCTCTAATACCAAATAATACACGAACAAAGTACAGAATTGAAAACTAAACTATGATACGAATACAAAAGGTAAAGATAGATAGAGAAGCAATAAGATAGACATAATACAAAGAATTGTGAGCAAATAAAGGGTGTATCAAACCCTAAATCCTCAATCAATTAAATAGAATAAAGAACCTAAATCTTACGTAGACCTCAAGGGAATCAATTCCCAAGCAACCCATGTTTCTAAACAAAAAATCAACACAAGCGAATCCACGCTTGCCTCACACTCTCACAAGCGTTCAAATTCATAATTCAATATAAACTACTTACTAAAATGAAAAAAATCCTATTTATATTCTAAATTAGGTTATTACATCATATGAGCCCAAAAGTGACCTATATAGGAAAAACAAACACATAGAATCCTATTAGGCATTTGCTTGAGCATATGGGGCGCACATGGGGTACATCCCTAGGGTATAATGGGCTATTTTGACCCGCTCTAGCAGATCTAGAGTGGGTTGGAAGCACCTTCAAAGCAGATAGGGTGCATCTCCTCTTTCAGGGACTTTCTAGCATCGTTTGGTCTTCCATTGGCCTCTCTAACATCCCTTGAGTTTCCTTGGTCATCATAATCATCCAATGGATTCCTTTTGATAGCCCTCAAGAAGTCTTAAAGTGTCATTTGACCCATAAGCATCCTCTCTAGTAACCTGGAGGCCATTTGGCTTGTATTATTGCAGGGAAAAAGGCCAACTCTATATCTACTGATTGGGAGTCTGTCATAGTCACTATGCAGGAAGTGACTCCTAGTCTATTAGAGCTCTAGTATCACTCTACGAGTGAGATGTTGGGATTTATGCTTCATTTGTCAATATTTAATGCTTACCATCAACCTGGTATTTCCTTATCCTTTCGTTTCTTACACAGACTTCAATAAGAGCTAGCTAATGATGCTTGTTCATGTGAACCATCTTTAATTGAAATGAAAAGTATCTATCTAACTTGTATCATAGTTGAATCATAATTAGATATGCGAGGAATATCACATTGGCTAACTGGTTCAATTGGTTTTATGGCCCTTTATAAGTTTTTTGAGTTTATGTCAAATCTGCCTGGTGATCTTTATATTTACACGTAAGAAATCTAAAAATAAAAAATGAGATCTTCATGGGGTCATTTTCTTCTGTTCAAATTGTATAAGGTGCCTTTTAATTAAAATTAATTTATGTCCTACTCACGCAAGGCCAACTAACATCTATTATGGCGTCAGGTATGGAGGCTGGGAAAAATACTACTGGAGAAGTTATTGTGCTTCAAAAATGTATCCTTCAAGTAATTAACGAGACCAGGTATGTTGATGAGATCTTGGTTCTTATTATTCTTGCTTGGGTTGAAAAATGCTGATGCAAAATTTCTCTCTCACATTTCCCCCTTTGGTGATATGGCAGCTTTTAACTATGTTGTTTATTTTTTTAGTTGTAAATAACCCGTTGAACCACTTAATCTAGTGGTAATAGCTCACCTATTGCGATTGTGAAGATGTATGATCCATATCTTTGTGGCTTCAATCCCTTTTTTTGGTTATATACATATACAATAGGATGCATATTGATGACTGCCCTTTGCAATACTGACAGATTGAGATGATATATAATATTATTATAGATATGGATGCTAATGACAGAGCTCTTATCGTCAAAGGTAGTTATAGTTATCCTCGGAGCATAAAGTTTATCTGGGGGAATATAATGTTGATGACTTACATGCCTATATCTTGAATCATACATTCTGGCTTTGTGGTGGTGGAATGTGTATCTACTTACATATGAGATTACATATGTGCCCAAGATAGGTTCTGGCCTCGTGGTGGTGGATTATTGGGGATTCCAAACTTCTAGAGTTGTTGCGCTCCAAAAGTGTCCCCTTTAAGTACTCTATTGGACAATTAAATTTTTGAGGCCAAAAATAATAATTCTAGATAACAAAATATTGTAATAATCAATTTATTTATTTCAATTTGTGAGTGTTACAATCTCTATGAATCCTCTGATTCTCCTTTTCAAATATAAATTTAAGGGCTTAAAGCTTGATCTTGAATTTGAACTTGATTTGTTGATTTGAGGGTCTTGATCTTGGCTTGTGCTTGAATTCAAGGGCTTTTGATCTTGTTCTTAAATATTGCGGTCTTGATCTTGAATCTTGATGAATTTGATTTGAATGCTTGAGATTTTTAGAAAAATTGTAGCGTGAGTTCCGTGAGCTTTCGCTTGCTACTTATTAGAGTTCTAGGGGTCCTTTTATGAATTATGAGACTCTTATTTATAGTTATGGAAAAGAAAGAGTGATGATGAAGATTGACTTCCTTTGACCAATCAAATTCAGGTGACATGACGCCTTTTATGGGCTTTTGATTTCACTAGGCCTGCTGCATCATTTCAATATGTGGCATGATCCTATTGGCTTCTTTACTTGACTTGGCATGCCATGTCATTTGACATGTGATGCTTATTTGGTATTTTAGAATATGACAATACTTGCGCTTAAGCTGTTGGGAAAATAGGGTAATTTTCTCACTACAACAGAACAACTTAGTAAAATGAACTAGTTCAGAGCAATTGAACCAGATAGAACACTAACAAAAATACCCAACAAATAATAGTGAATACTAAAAATAAAGAGACTAGAAAATTCTGATAATGGAGTTCAGCCAAAAAGGCTTAATCTCTGACACCGCTTAAGGCAACCTTTTCTATTAATTATGGGAGAAGAGAACAATTTGGAATATATTAAATGGGAGGAGGAAGAGTTCTTTTATAACTCTAAAACCTCTTCCCCAAATACTAAAACTATGACGTGGGTGAAAAAGATCCAAAAAACAACAAATGTCCACCTTGGCTCAATTTCAATCCCACCAAAATACAAATCTTCTCAAATAAACAAATAATAAAAATAGTCTTTTACAGCACTTACAATTTTGCGCTGCAGTTAGGAGTAGAATTCAGCACCGACTGAACCCAAGGATGGGAATTCACCTATTATTCGGTGAAGGGTGAGATCCTTAGATACAATCCTTGTGTTCCAGAACTACGTAGCTAGAATAGGTTGAGATTTCCCTACACATAGGTCTAATACATCTCATTTGAGTTTACCTGATAGCAGGGGCAGATAAAAAGAGCTCACAAATAGAATAGGGTTTACTCATATGTTGTCTCTACCCGTGGGATGGTATTGACACCCTTCCAGCTGGGGTTATAGGTTGGATCCCACCAGTTCAAATTCGAGGCATGTCGGTTAGATGATTACTTCCCACAGTCTCATTTTCAATCTCATTCTCAGTCTCAGTAAAAGAACTCAGATAGTTCTTCAGATTTCATGACTATCAGATACATTCAACTCAGATATAGTATGGAACTTAGTTAGTTCCATCAGATTTAGGACTGTCAGATACAATCACTAATGTTATCAATTATATTCGTTATCAATAACTCATGTTATCAGTTATATCAATTATCAGAACTCATGTTATCAACATTCATATTCATGTCTGTCAGATATGGTCAAACATATCAGTTCTTCATATTCATGGTTGTCAGATACAGTCAATCAAATTAATTCTTAATAATTAGACAATCAAATACAATCAACCAGGCCAGTTCCTCATAATCAGAACTGCCAGAAATAGTTATTCATATATCAGTAATATAGTTTCAGTCCTTCAGTATTTAACAATATAGTACCAGTTCCCTATTTATTAGTGACTTATATATCAATATCAGTAAAATCAATCAATCAGTATCTCAGTATCAATAAGCTCATGTTGTCAATATTCAGACACCGTATTTAGTATCACCATGAGTTTAGTTATAGTTACTTATGTATGTATGTATTCTCACGTTCATATCGGTCAGCATTGTTCATGCATATAACCTTTTGCATTTAGCCTACCTCACTTGCATACCAGTACATTCAAAGTACTGACGCATTTGCGCTATGGTGCCTTATACCATAGGTTTAGAAGCACAAGCTCCAGAGCATCAGTAGCATTCCAGATTTCAACAGACAGAGTCAGTAGTGAGTCCTCATCATTCGAGGATGATAGTATTTGATTAGTTCATTCTTTCAGTACTTATTTATTTTAGTAGATAGAGTTAGTTGAGGACATGTCCCATCAACTCTTTATTCAGATAGTTTAGAGGCTTTCAAACTATAGCATATCAGATAGTTATTTTAGTTTGTTTTTGGGTATTGTTATACCATTTTCAAACATTGCTGTTATTAGATGTTTATTCAGATTTGAACCTTATAGCCATTCAATATATGTTTCTGCGTTTTTCAATATTTTATGCAGTATACAGGTACAAATATCAGTCATGTGTTAGCTTGTGGTCCTTCGGGGTCATGAGCACCATATTGCATTCTGGTTCAGAAAATTGGGGTGTTACAAACTTGGTATCAGAGCCTAAGGTTCAATATAGTCCTAGAAAGTCTGAAAGTCATATCTAGTAGTCTTGTACATGGGTGTGTTGTGCACCATATTTATGTATAGGAGGCTATGAGATGTTTTAGGAATAGTTTCCCTTTCTTCAATATTTATGTCATGCCAGTGAGCAAAAGCTCTAATTAAACTCTCACTCTAATTTGCTTCTTCCTTTCGTTTACAGAACATGTCTCAGAAAGGACTAGTTAAAGAAGAACCAAAAACCAGTCTGCACCTCAGCCCATCAAAGCAAATTCCTTAGATGAACACATCTCTTATGCAAAATTCAGGACTGCATTCACTACTCTAGCCAGTTCAGTCGTTGCTCAGAATGAGCAGCTAGCCACTGTTCCAGCCGACACAGAGGCCAATGCTGCTGCAGCTAGGATTCATAACTTTACCCAAATAAATCCTCCCTTTTTCACTGGTTTTAAGTCCGAAGAGGATCCACAGGAGTTCCTCGATCAGGGTCAGAAAGTCACAGACATCATGGGAGTGACTTCAAATGAGAGTGTAGAATTAGCCACCTATGAGCTATAAGATATAGCCCATATATTTTTTAAATAATGGAAGGTAGACAGGGGTACAGATACAGAGCCTATAGAGTGGGAAGAGTTCGCCATAACTTTCTTAGATAGGTTCTTTCCCATAGAGAAGAAGGAGGCTAAGGTGTTAGAGTTCATCAATCTTAGACAAGGTACGATGAGCGTGAAAGAATACTCCCTTAAGTTCACCCAGTTAACCAGGTACGCTCCCCATGTAGTGACAGACAATAGGTCCAGAATGAATAAGTTTGTGTCTGGGGTATCAGGTAGAGTGGTTAAAGAGTGCTGGACTGTGATGTTAATTAGTGATATAGACCTGTCTAGGTTGATAGTCTATGCTAAAAAATTGAGAAGCATAAGCTTAAAAAGAAAGAGTGAGAAAATAAGAGGGTTAGAACAGGTATTTACAGTCTTTCTCAGCCGAGGTCAGGGGGTAGTGAGAGCAAAGTTCTTACTCATCCCTTTTTTCAGACTTGTGGTAAGCATCATAAGGGCGTGTGCAAGGCTGGCAGTAGTGTGTGTTTTGGCTATGGAAAGCTAGGCCACAGAGTCAGGGATTGTCCCCAGTCAGGCTATTAGAGTTATCTCCGCTCCTCACTTTAGTCCGGTTGCTTGAATCAGCAGGGTGCCAATTCCAGTGCTATCAGTGTGCAACACCCAAGCAGACTCTATGAACTTCAGTCCCAGAAAAATCGAGAAAGTCCCCCTTATGTAGTTACTGTTAAGTTATAGATCTCTCATTTATATGTTCACGCTTCTTTATATTCATGAGTTTTTTTTCTTTAGAAACCTTGCATAGCAGTAAAAACATGGGGTTAGAAAGTCAAGTCTTCAGATTCTAGTGATAGTTCCAGTATGTGTAGGTAAGGGAGATGATTCCTAACCTACTCTTATCTCGGTGCAATTGTTTTGTATCACAGTCATCACCTTACCTACGCATGTTTCACACACTTCCTATATGATAGTGTGTGTATGTAATTCCAAGTAGGACGAGTTCTAACACCTTTAATAGTACGAGTCATGATCCATGAATATAGTTAATATTCTCATGTTTTCCATTATGATAGTATACTCTTTCAGTTCCCAGTATAAGGAGTTCCAACTCATTAAGTGTTAAGAATCATATGTCATGAACATAGAAACACCAAAACTCAAGTCATACAGCATATGACTTATGTACTAGTGCTAATCTTTACAGTATGCTTAGTTCCTGCTATTTATTCTATGATCCTAACAATTATATAAATTCAGAACAGGTCCCGTAAACCCCCAATTTAGATCTTGTGATAAATCCATGATGTTGACATTCTACCTTCGGCCCTTAGTTACAGTGTTCAGTACCTGGTGATCAATATTTATTAAAGGACTTAGATAGTCCTATAGTACCATGGTTATCAGTTATTAGTTTCATAGCCATCAGAATTCAGTACGTTAGCATTAGTATCAACCTCAATTATTAATGTTCAGTTCCAGTATTTAGAACTTAGTAATTATTATTCAGTCACGGAACTAAGTACCTTATTGTCAATCTAAAACTTTAATTTTAGAAATTCAGTTAACCAAACCCAGCATTCAGTCCTAGATCAATAATCAGATCCTAACCTCAGTTCAGCCTTTGATTCACTTTGCCATAGTGTGCAACTATTAGTTTCTCTTTCAGTTGTCAGTACCTCAGTTTACCAAATATTTCGGAATCATGTTACATATGTGGCACTTCATTCTCATGTAATACAGTCTCCATGAATCAGTGCTCAGTCACCTCATGATACTCAGTTAGTCCTTACCTCCTATGTACAATATTCTATCTTCTCAGTTCAATTATTCTGACAAAATTCATTTCATTCTTACATGCCCGATATTCAGTTATCAGCATAAGTTAGTCATTCAAGCTAGAAAATCAGTTTACCAGATGGGCAATCAAATTGGTAGGGGTTGTTTTCCCATCTTTCCATCCAGCCATACTGACAAAAATCTCAGGGATGTAACCATTTTCTAAGATAGAGCATCCTGGTATAGAAAAGTTTAGCTTAGTTTATGTATCATGTCTTAGTCACGAATTTCAGATCTCATATAATGAGTCACAATTCAGTTTTCATGTGCCTTGTGCATCACCTCAGCTTCCCTCAATATCTCAGCCAGTCAGAATTTTGTGAGGCACATAGTGCCCCAAGGGGGAGATACACTATGATTCCCCAAACTTTCATAACATAAGCATTCCCTTTTCTCTTTATGTAATGAATCCAGTATGGAGTAGGGGATACTCATAAGTTGACACTTAAGCTCCAACCTCAGTTTCACGCCATATATTACAGACCCAGTTCAGTTCATGTATCACGCTCTAGACTTAGTTATGTTCTCATGTTTCCGCTCATACATATTGAGTAATTAGTCTCAGACTCATCGGTATTTTTAGTTCAAGGTAACAGTCTTCCTTGAAATTACTCATTCTCATGTTCAAATTTCAGTAACAAACTTGGTATTCAGTTTCATGCTCAGTTTTAAGTTCAAACTTGGTATCTTTACCATTACATGTTCAGTCGCATGTTCATGAGTCAGTTCAGTTATGTATTCATGCATCAGATATGCGTGATCACCTTACCAGTACTTTCAGTCATGCATTCACGTATTATGTCAGTCATAAAATTAGGCATCAGATATGCATTCTTATTTAGAGAAACTCAGTTTATCAGAAAACTCAGTCATGCATTCATGAATCTGTTACTCATGCATCAGATATGCATGTACAATATGATGTATTCAGCTTATCAGTCATGTCAGTCCCAAAATCATGTTTTAGTAGTTTATGTCTTCTACGTACTTCAGTTAATCTTTTCCTCCATCTCAGTCATTCTCATTTGAGGATGAATGTTCCCAAGTAGGAGATATTGTAATACCCCAAAAAATCTAAACTAATATTAGCGCCATGTTTCAAGAACATGCATAGTACATCATGGTTCTTTTATAGTTTTATGAGCTATTTAGATGTATATTAAGTCTTCAAATTACTCCTAGCTATCAGACAAATCAAAATATTCCTTGCCGATTGAATTCTCAGGAAGGATATTCCCATAGTTAATTTCAAATGAGCGTATCTCTCGTTATACTATGAATTTTTAAGCTCATTGCCCACCAAAAGATAGATAATTGAATTATATTTCCGATACCAATTTATCCTATATCCGATATCGGAGCAAAAATTTGTGCCCATTTTACTCTAACATGTCAGCCTGAAAACTGAGTGAAGACATTTCTGATGACTTATCACAATTCTGACGACCTTTCTGATAACCTATCACATTTCTGACGACATTTCTGATGACTTATCAGCAATGTTGTCAGACTTAGGTACAATGTCAAAAATTCCAGCTCCAAGGCAATGACCTGGGTTGATGGGCTATCACAGATCTGACGGCTTATCAGCCCATGTCGTCAGCTGATAATTTCAGCAATTGGGAGGTAATTTTGTAAGGGTATTTTGGTCTTTTCGCTCACTCTAAGAACGGTATTAAAGCCCTGAGAAGGTTATTATCTCATTACTTTCTCATTCTCCTAAAAAACAAGAACATTCTCTCCCAAAGGGGTTAAACCCTAGTCAAGAAAAAATCAAGAGCAAGGCTACCTCCCTTTAGCAAGCTTACTTCACCTTATCAATGCCATCAAACACCCTCTAGTCTTAAATCAAGGAGTCCCAACCACATAACACATTGGTTTGCATTTTCATCAATCACCACATTCAAGCCTATCATTACAACACCCCACTTTGTGGATATCTCCACTAAGACCAGCAAATTTAATCATTCTCACAAAGATTCTCGCCATACATCTCTTTTCTAACTATTCCACGTAACAAAAGTTCATCACCTTCTTTTCCCTTTTACCTATAACCTTAGCTTGAGAATCACATTAAATTTTTCACCTTCAAGAATATCTACTTCCTACCTAAAACATCACCATGATTCCACAGCCACCATCATACTATCATACGGATGGTCATTGAGGGACCCAACCAAACATCATGAATGAAAGTAATACTATTAGACCGTAACTTATACTTATTGCACTACTCAAGGAGGGACATGAAATGAAGATATGATAGAATAGAAACAAAAGCATAATATATCAAATGTCTAGATCGTAAGTAGAGAGAGGCTTTGGCATAATCACAACATAGCACGAGTACTTAGGACAGACCATAGCAGGAAATATGAGTGCTTACATCACGAGTTGTATAACATAAGTTTTGAATTCATGAAGTCAACAATTGAGACAAGGACTTCTACTCAAAGCTATCACTTCTCATTTACAGAGACAAAAAAAGTCATGACTTCGCACAACTATATCATTTTTGCTAATCTTAACATAAAAATGAATCGGTAACATATGAAAGTATAGTTCCTTGGATCCAAGCATGATTTGGGACACAGATTAATGGATCATGAACATCATAATATGAAGCTTGAATACTTGAAATATTGGATCACAGAGGGACATTGTTGCCCCTAGTTTGGAATTCGGGACATGACATGAGTTACATAGAGATCTCAAACCTTAGACATAGACAATACTTGAATACATAAGACATTGTTTGATGTCCTTTCAAATCAAAGTGGGAGGAGCTTGCTTGAATAGGGATTGTTTTATCATGATTCTTACTTGAAACTTGACACCACAAGAAAATTCGGGAACTACTTTAATCCATCATCTCCCCCTTAGATCAAAGTCACGCTCCTAGACTTGCAGACATAACCTCACTTCAAAATCTACGGCCGTAACTTTGAAGAAAAAAGAGACATCACCCTATACTTAAACTCTAAACTATCCCTGATGAGCTATACTCTGAAGGCCTTGCTTTCTAAAATGGCTAATCATAACTTTCGCTAGCTTCAATAGCCATCACCTCACAACTCAGACTCACATATGTATACATATCCACACACCTTATCACATTACAATTAATTCTCTACCACTTAAGATACTCACATTAAACCTCTAATCGCATAACTTACAACTTAACAAAAAATGTAAAACTATACCAAAAGGACATACTACATACCTATAGTTTAATTCTACTCTAAAGAACATCACACAACAATTACCCAAACTTTTCCATACTACAACATTCAAGAACGTAAACTAGATAAACATGGCACTTATACACGTAAAACCTTACCTAACCTCATGCTACCTAGGGTTCAACTTATCCTTATATACTTACGCCCTTACCCACTAAATGACTCAGCTACAATTTATCATTTTAACACTAGTCCTTATTGTCACGACCCAAACTAGGGCTTGGCCGTGACAGACATCTCGAACCATGAAGGCTCGGGCATCCTACTCTATCTGGTAATCATGCACAACATTCATATAATAAAAAAAGATGCGGAAATATAATATTATATGGAAACATGGTCATACTTTGGATTTAGTTTAACAATAAGGAATGAAATCCAAAATCAACTAAACAACATCTCGAATAGTTTGCGAAATATCTACTACATAATCAAATGACAACTGTCTGAAACTGGGACAAGGCCCCCAGTTGACCTAAACCAAAATAAATAACATAATTTGAAAGACAGAGGCCATCTAGAATAAAGAAGGCTCACCAACTGCACATTTCACTATTGTCTGAAAATTCTACTATTTAGCAGGACCTCTGAATTAATCTTTGGACCCTGGGAGGTAGGGGGTCAATACAAATGTACTGGTACGTAGAGCAAATCCAAAATAATAATTTATATTCAACATATATGAGAGAAATTTAAAACATTTCATAAATATATCGTATGGTAAGAAATCACATGGGCATTTTCGAAAGACTCTAAAAAATCATCTGAACTCTGTGACACTCTTTGTTTTACTTCGACGCTAGGTGGTATACACTACAACTCTAAAATTCCATGGTCTATATGGAATCACCATTGACTCAGAGGAGAAGCCTCCAACCCAAGTATGCCTCAAGGGTTGGAGTCTCTAACTCTACTACGCCACACGACGGTCGCCAGCGTAAAAATAATATACCTGAATCAAAAAATCACAGTTTTAGGCTAAGAGTTACTTGAACTCAAGCCTTCTTTGGGTAACCACCTAACCCTCTTTAAGCCCATTTTTAACTCTTTAAAACATGCATTCTCTGAAAATATATTCTGAAAACATACTCTGTTATGACATACATACTTATGGTATCGTCATACCATTGACTTGCAAGTCACATCTCAGAGCCATCATTAACATATTACAATCTCTGTTTTCAAAACGTAAATTTGGGACCACCATATCAATAAATCATTTCAAAGAACTCATTCTCTAAAACTCATGTAAATATATGTATGCAACTCTCTTTGTCAAACTTTCAATGATGCAAGGTGGCCATGTCAAACTCTTAATCTCATGTAAATCTTTCTCTTTTAACAAAATATAGTTACATCAAGAAACTCCCTCTCTTAAATCTCTAAAACATGCTCAAAGTACTACGGTATTTGAGTAAATTATTTTCAAGCCATAAATCAAGCATTTCAATCAATCACCATAAGATCATAAACATAAGGTTATCACAAGAGAGAGATTTTAATTATTTGAGCTCTCAAACAAATCTTCAATTTCAAGTTTCATACATATACTTATATGTGTAAATCAATTTAAGGGGGGATAAGGCCTAAAGGCCAAAGCAACAATATCATTAAACATGCAATAAGCATAATAAAATCATGGATTTGAAAACCCCTTTAACAAATTCATGCTTGATGATCTTTAAATTAAAATTGAGTGTTTTCAACAAGCCCATGTAGTTTTAGGATAAACCCCACGTACTTTAATTTAGAAGCTTTTGAATGAACTCACACGTTAGGGATGCTATACATACGATTGATGGGTGCTTTTTGTAGCTCTCACAATGGGGATTTCGATTCTTGAAGAATTAAGGAAAAGTTATGGATAAATCTTGAGATATGTTGATTTTTGGGTTGAAACCCTAAGTAGTGTTCTTGGTGATTTTGAGAGAAAATAATGTTATTTTGGTGTTTGGGGGATTTAATCCCGTGTTATGGATGAATAGGGAGAATAAAATACCACTTTTTCCCTTAAAAATGTGAAAACAAAACCTGAAAATTGGGTGCGTGTGACAGAGCGTGCGTCGCACGCTAATCGCGTGATGCTACTGTCTCAGTCATGAAAATAGCCATAACTTTTCGCTTGGGTATTAGATTTTGGCAAAATTGGTATTGTTGGAAAGATAATTCGAAGAGCTTTCATTTGATATATAGTATGACCTCTAATTCATTATATACAAAGAGTTATGGTTAATTTAATTTGACCCAAGTTTTGATGCTCACTCAAACTCGAACAATTAGATGGATTTCAACTCTTCCTTGAGTTTGGGGACCTCTATGATCTCAATTCATGCCCCAATAGGTTCCCATACTACAAATGATTAACATTCCAAATTGGTATATAATTTATGGCTTTTGGATCATCTACGTATAGAAATGAAGGCTTTCGTTCTAGCCGGAAATGCGGAGTGTTACACTCATGTACACATATACTTCACAATTACCACTTACACTTTTCTTAAATTATCAACCTAGGCTCTTTCATAAGTCACATCAAACCTACTAATTCATTCCTACAAAACATGCATCATTAACTTTAAGCTACTATTCTCACCACCACATTCAACATCTAAAGTTCAAGCCTATTGTCTAACAACACCAATCGTATGAAGCATGCCACATACTATACTACTCAATCGTATAGAAATATCACCCGTCTCTTACTCTACTTAACTATGACCTATAAGTTCATCCTCTCCACAACATTACTACTATACCTCAAAATCTGCTACATACCTTCTCACATGCAGTACTAATTTACAACTACTAGAGAAAAATAATAATTAAAGAGGTAAAGCCACATAATCAATATAGTTGATCTTAAACTTATATATTTCCCATTTCAATCTTATCAACGTATTCTAATCTCTCACATCATACTTACTTACCCAAGCATACATTTAGATTACCTTCAAGTTCCACTTACACTAATGAGTCTCTATCCATAAATTATTGACTTATATATCCCTCTCTATTCAAACTTATAAATGATTTATACAACCACCATAGCTATCTATTCTTAGATCCTTCCCTATATCAAATAATTAATAACCATAGCCAGCTACTTCCTTCACAAACTACCACACAATCCACAACTATTGCTACCACACTAGTCTATCACTATAAAATGGCAACCCACTCCTCAATCCAAGGTTATACAACTAAAACTATTCATTTAAACAAAAGTCACCCCATTACGATTAACATCGCTAAAAGGGGATGTCCTTGAAGGAATTTAGTGTCTTTGAATTAGAGATTAATGAGAGAAGTTTATGTTTATGTATATACTGATACCCCTTTTAATGATAAGGAGTATGGATTCTATAAGACCCTGCAAAATCCTAAGCTTGATTCAGTCTTGTAAAAGCTAGTAACGAGTCCCAGACTTAGTAAAATTCAGCTAAGTGTTCATAATTAGAGTTATTTTAGCCTACGTAAGTTGGCGATCCTTTTTCACAACCCTTATGACCTTTAAATATCAATTTTTAGGTTTATTCATGATCAGAAATGTTAGTAGGTATTTTTGAACAAGTTTTGGATTTTTGGACTGCATTTGAGTCATGTTTAGAAGTCCAAACCAGTGGATCGATGTGATCTCGATGTGCCTCATTGACCATTACGTTGATGAGTATTTTTCCCCAGCTCAGAGTGCAAATTACAGTGAACTGATGTGGACTCAATGCGGTGCGTCGGTTATAGCATCAACACCATCGACGTGACTCGATGGTCTGAGCGTCACTGGGCATGTTTTTCAGTAATTAAAAGAATGTCCATAGGGGTATTTGGGACATTTCCCCATTTTGAATTAGCCCTTAAAACACGAAATTCATCCCTTACAAGCAAATTACACTTTTTTCTCTCAAAATCATTCAAGAACAAACCCTAGGGCTATCAACCCAAGATTCAAATCCCAAGAATGACACCACCAATCTTCAATAATTTAGGCATTGAGGTGTGTCAAGTGTTCATCCAAGGGTTTCCTTCCACCCTTGGAGTTCAAGAAACCCTTTTTACTTTAAGTTCATCAGTTTGATGAATTTCATGGTTGAGTTTGAATGTGATAATGATTTCCATGTTAAGGGAGTTCCTAATCCATGATTTGTATGAAATTATTTTTTATATGTGTTTACATCTTGAGAATTCATGTTTAAACCATTGAATTATGAATTTGGTAGTTGAAATGTGATGCCCCCATGTTGTTTAGTATTTTGTGTATATACTATGCCTTCCAAGTGTTTGGTGGATTGTTTATGTGAGTTGAATAGTTAAGTCCCGTAATATTAGCATGTATACAAGTTCATGTTATGCAAGTGTTTGTGAAAATGCTTCAATAAATGAATGGTGATCAAGTAATTAGTTATCATGTGTCAAGATTGTGCTATGTCTTATAGTCTATACGATCGCATCCTGGGGGTATTCATTACCCAAAAATATAGCTGTTTACCTAGAGATATAGTAGCTATAGAACAGACTCAGTAGAATCATGATCAGTAGTTTAGAAATTAGTTCAGAACCCAGTAGTGTTCAGTCAATTAACAGAATTCAGTAGGATTCAGTACCGAGTGAACCCAAGGATGAGGATTCACCTACTAGCAGAGGGTGTGATCCTTAGAAGGAGTCCTTGTGTTCCAGAACTACATAGCCAGCATAGGTTAAGACATCAACCTACCAGTTGAGGATTGATTAGGTGTCCTACCTTCTAGTTGAGGGTACTATCGTTCTTATTAAAAGCTCCTTCTAAATGAGGGTGACTCAGCTTGTCCTTACCTATGGGACGATACTGATACCCTTCAAACTAGGGTTATAGGTTAGACCCTAATCTATTCAAAAAGGGGTATATCAGTTAGATGATTACCTCCCACAGTCTCAATTTTAGTCTATTGAATAAAACTCAGTTCAGTTTTACAGAAGTCAGGACTGTCAAACACAGTCACTCAGTTCAGTACAGAACTCAAAATAGTTCCACAGAGTCAGGACTATTAGATACAGTCACTCAGTTAATAGTAATACAATATCAATAAACCTGTGATTCAAAGATCAGTATTCAGTGTTACCATGACCTCAGTTACAGTTTAAGCATTTATGCATGTACTCTCTTTCAGTTATGTTCATGTTATTCAATCAATTATTGTTCATGCATATGAACCCATGCATATCTGCCTACCTCACTTAGTATACCAGTAAATTTAAAGTATAGATGTATACTTTTCTTTTACGCTATGATGTCTTATATCATAGGTTCAGACACACGGGCTCCTGACTGTACTTAGAAGCTTGGACCTTTTAGCAGTAGATTTAGTGGTGATTCCTTATCATTTGAGGACATGATTATTACTTCATTATCCTAGTTTATCAATTTTCAATAGTTGGGGTTAGTCGGGGGCTCATCCCATCAACTTTTTATTTAAACAACTAGAGGCTTTTCATGCTAGAGTAATTTTTCAGACAGATGTCCAGTTTACAGTATTGATTTTAGTATTCTGTAATTGATTTTCATTTTTGAACCTTATGGCTATTTCCTCTTAAATTTTGAATTTTATAGTATTTTTATTCAGTTATTGCAATAGGTACCAGTCATAGGTTAGTTTGTGGTTCTTCGAGATTATAAGCATTGTGTAGCATTTGGGTACAAAATTGAGGTGTTACAAACTTGGTATCAAAGTCTAAGGTTCAAAAAAGTCCTAGGAAGTCTGAAAGTCGCATTTAGTAGAGTCTTGTGCATGGGTGTATAGCATGCAACACTTATGGACAGGGGGCTATTAGATGTTTTAGGAAAAGTTTCCCTTTTTTCAATAATCATATCGTGCGGGTGAGCACAAACTCAAGTTAAATTCTCTATCTAATAAAAGTTTATCTGCCGTTTATAGAATATGCCTCCAAAGAGGACTAAAGGAAGAGAAATGGGAGACCAACCAGCATCTCAGCCCATCTAGCCATATCCTTTAGACGAATATGTCTGCCACACTAAATTTAGAGCAACTTTCACCACCCTAGCTCATTCTATGGAAGCCCAGAATAAAGGTTCAGCTGTTGTTCTGGCCAATCCAATAGCCAATACTGCTACAACTAGGATTTAGGACTTCACTTGAATGAACCCTCTATTTTTTACTAGCTCTAAGTTAGATGAGGACCCTCAGAATTTTCTTAATTAGGTGTAAAAAGTTATAGATATTATGGGGGTGACTATTATTAAGAGTGTTGAGTTGGCTACATATTAGTTGGAGGATGTGGCTCACTCGTGATTTATGTAGTGGAAAGAAGAAAGGGCCACAGATCCAGGGCCCATAGAGTGAGAGGTATTTGCCACTTCTTTTCTTCAAAGGTTCTTCCTATTGGAGTTGAGAAAAGTGAAGGTTCTAGAATTTATTTATCTAAAATAGGGCAATATGATAGTGAAAGAGTATTATCTTAAGTTTACTTAATTATCTAGATATGCACCTTATGTGGTGGTGAATAGCATGTCCAAGATGAGTAAGTTTGTGTCTGGGTTTCTAGCAGTGTGATCAAAAAGTGTAGAACAACAATGCTGATTAGGGAGGTGGACATATCCAGGCTCATGGTCCATGCTCAGAAGATAGAGGAGGCTAAGAATAGGGAAAAGAAGAGGGATAACAAGAGAGCAAGAATAGGTAGTTTCAATTTTGCTCAGCCTAAGTTAAAGGGTGGGAATCATTCTTAGTTCTGCCCAAAATCCTCAGTTCCAGCTTCATACTCAGCTAGTGCTCCAGTGCCAAATTTTAGAGATGGCAATAGAGACAGGGCGCCAGGCCCTAGGCCTCAGGGCAGTGTCATCAGCACCCGAACCAATCCCATTTTCCAAAAATATGGTAAAAATCACCAGGGCATCTGCAAGGCTGGGAGTGATCTGTGTTTCGAGTATGGTAAGAAAGGTCATAGAGTCAGAGATTATCCCCAGTCAGGTTCCCAAAGTCAGCATAACTATCCCTCATCTCAGTCTGGTATCCCGAATTAGGGGGGCTCACTTCCAGTGCTACCAGTGGACAACGCCCAAACAGACTTTATCCCTTTCAGTCCCGACAGAATTAGGAAAGTTCTCCTGATGTGGTCATTGGTATGTTACAAGTTTATCATATACATGTTTATGTTTTTCTAGATCCAGGAGATTTTTTATCCTTTGTACTCTTTATATAGCTATCGACTTTGGAGTCAGTCTTAAAATCCTAGCTGAGCCTTTCTCAGTCTCTACCCCAGTGGGTAAATCTACCATAGCACGACGGGTATACAAGAACTGTTCGATTATGGTATCTTAGAGAGTCACTTCAGCAGACTTAGAAGAACTAGAGATGACAGCTTTTAATGTCATTCTTGGCATGGATTGGCTTCATTCATGCTATACCTTAGTTGACATAGAAATAGAATTGTCCAGTTTAAGTTTCCGAATGAGCCTGACCTAGAGTAGAGGGGTAGTACTTCAACACTTAAGGGTCATCTTATTTCCTACCTTAGGGCAAGGAAAATGATATCTAAGGGATGTGTCTACCATCTCGTTCTAGTCCAAGACTCTACTTCAGAACCCTTCATCTTGAATCAATGTCAATAGCATGTGAATTCCCAGATGTATTTCTCGAAGATCTTCCTGGAGTTCCTCTTAAAAGGGAAGTTGACTTCGAAATAGACCTTTTTCTAGATACTCAGCCTATCTCTATTCTACAAAATATAATTGCTCCAGAAGAACTTAAGGATTTAAAAGAGCAGTTAAAAGATCTCCTAGATAAGGGATTCATCAGACCCAGTGTGTCCCCGTGCGGTGCACCAGTTCTATTCATGTGTAAGAAAGATAATTCTCTCAGAATGTGTATAGACTACTGTCAGCTAAATAAAGTCACAATCAAGAACAAGTATCCACTTCCCAGAATTGATGACTTGTTTGACCAAGTTCAGTGTGCCAGTTACTTTTCTAAGATAGACCTCAGATCAGGCTTTCAACAGCTCCGAATTAGAGAATGTGACATTCCAAAAATAGCTTTAAGAACTTGGCATGGTCACTTTGAATTCTTAGTCATGTCATTTGGTCTTACTAATGCCCCAAAAACTTTCATGGACTTGATGAACCGTGTGTTCAAGCAGTACTTGGACATGTTCATCATAGTCTTCATAGATGACATCATGTCTACTTCCGTAGTGAGCATGATCATGTAAACCATCTCAGAATAACATTACAGACTCTTATAAACCATTATCTATTCACCAAATTCAGTAAGTATGAATTTTGGATAAGGTCAGTAGCCTTCCTTGGCCATATTATTTTTGATGATAGCATTAGAGTTGATCCCTAAAAGACCAAAGCAGTGAGAAACTAGCCCAGACCCATCTCTCCATTAGATATCTGTAGTTTCTTGGGTTTGGTTGGCTATTAAGGATGGTTTGTTGAGGAATTTTCATCTATTGCATCCCCTATGTTCAGATTGACTCAGAAGAAGTTTAAATTTTAGTGGTTAGATTCTTGTGAGAAGAGTTTTTAGGAGTTAAAGACTCGACTCACTACAACCCCAGTTTTGACTCTACTAGATGGTTCCGATGGCTTTTTTGTGTATTGTGATTCTTCCAGAGTTGGTTTGTGTTGTGTTTTAATGCAAAGAGGTAAGGTCATAGCCTATGCCTCTAGATAGCTTAAGCCCCATAAAAAGAACTACCCAACTCATGATCTTGAGTTAGCAACAGTGGTATTTGCCTTAAAGATTTGGAGGCACTATTTATATAGAGTTCACGTTGATATGTTCACTGACCATAAGATCCTGCAGTATATATTCTCTTAGAAAGACCTAAACCTCCATCGTTTAAGGTTGTTGGAGTTGTTGAAACACTACGACATGAGTGTTTTATATCATCCGGGCAAGGCCAATGTAGTGGCTGATTCTTTTAGTAGGATGTCTATGGGTAGTATTGCTCACGTAGATGATGGCAGAAATAAGTTATCTCAGGAAGTTTATCATCTTGCTCAACTAGGTGTTCGCTTAGTCAATTCAGCAGAAGGTAGTATATGGGTGCAAAATAGTTAGAATCATCCCTAGTTTCCAAAGTAAAGGAAAAACAGGATAGGGATCCCAGTCTAGTTAAGTTAAAAGAATTAGTCAGAGATTAGAAGATAGAGGTTTTTTCCCAAGGGGAGATGGTATTTGACGTTTCTAGGGTTGCCTATTTGTGCCAAGTGTAGACGACCTAAGATCGCAAATTCTTGCAGAAGTGAATGGTATGCGTTATTCTATTCATCCAGGGGCTACTAAGATGTACCGTGATTTATGGGAGATATATTGGTGGAGTGGGATGAAGAGAGACATTGCAGAGTTTATAGTAAAGTGGTCAATATGCCAGTAGGTTAAGATCAAGCATCAGAAGACTAGTGGGGCTATGCAGGAGTTTAGTATCCCTACTTAGAATTGGGAGGAGGTGAACATATATTTTGTGATGGGTTTGCCAGGTACTCATCGTTAGCATAATTCAGTTTGGATCGTTGTAGACAGAATGACCAAATAAGCCTATTTCCTACCAGTCGATAACACTTTTTCAGTCGAGGACTATGCCAAACTCTATGTTAGAGAGTTGGTCAGATTGCATAGAGTTCTATTTTCTATTATCTCAGATAGAGGTACATAGTTCACCTCTCATTTCTGGAAGGTGTTTCAGAAGGGCCTTGGCACCCAAGTTCACCTCAGTACAACCTTTCACCCTTAGATAGATGGTCAATCATAAAGGACCATTTAAACTTTAAAGGATATGCTGCAAGTGTGTACGATAGACTTTAAAGGTAGAACGGATGACCACTTACCTTTGATTGAGTTTGCATATAACAACAACTATCATTCCAACATTCAGATAGCTTCGTTTGAGATGCTTTAGGATAGGAGATGTAGGTCTCCCATTAGTTGGTTTGAAGTAGGAGAGGCCATACTGGTAGGGCCTAGCTTGGTGTTTGACACCTTAGTGGAGGTTCAGTTGATCAGGGAAAGGCTTAAAATAACTCAGAGCCGATAAAAATCGTATGCAGATGTATGGAGAAAGAATCTCAAGTTTGAGATTGGTGATTATGTGTATCTGAAGATCTCTCCTACGAAAGGAGTGAATATATTTGGCAAGAAGGGAAAGCTCAGTCCCCGATATGTCGGTACTTACCAAATTCTTAGTTGTTTTTGAAAGGCAGCTTACGAGCTTGAGTTTTCTTCAGATTTAGCTTCAGTCCATCAAGTGTTCTATGTCTCTTTGCTAAAGAAATGCATAGGTGATCCAGTATTTGTAGTCCCAGTAGGGGGTATAGACATTTAGAATAGCCTCTCTTGTGAGCAGATTCTAGTCAAAATCCTTGACTATCAGATTTGCAGACTGAGGAACAAAGAAATCCCTCTAGTCAAAGTTCTTTGGCTGAACCAATTAGTTAAGGGAGCTACTTGGGAAGTAGAGGAAGATATGCGGACCAAGTATCTGTAATGCCCCGAAAATGGGTCCCGGAGCGTCACATGGTGCTTGAGGATACGAGTAGCCCTAAGCTAACCCTTTGAGCCATTTTCATTCAGTTCAACACGAATCAATGGGGTTTCCAGAAATAACCCTCAAATATCAACAGAGTAATCATCATCCAAGAATAAAAGAATTTCAGAAATATAACAAAATATGACTTATTAGTCAACTCCCAACATCTATACTAGTCTAACAAGCCTCTAAGAAAATCAATAAAACTAGCGAGCCATTGAGACATGCCCCAATTGACTCATACTCAGTTATCAAATGTAAACAATTTCGTGAAACTAATATTAGACATCATGTCCTCAGAACATGAGGACTCACCACGTCATAGGATGTAGAACAACGTGCCCAAAAAATCACTGTCGAACCTAGAACTGAGCACCTGAACCTACATTCTGAGAAAATGCAGCCCACATCTGAAGATATGGGTCAGTACCATGGAAAGGAACCGAGCATATGGGGGTGTATGTAGTTTTATAAACATCATTATCATAAATATTTATAAGAAATATGCAGGATGTATGAAAGACTCACATAGCCCGAAGAAAATATTCATAATCATGAGAGGATGAAATAAGTATAATAACACATGTGAGTCATCATATAATTTGTCAATCACTTTCAGTTCATCAAGAATATCAATTCTCATAATGTAAATATCATTTAAATCTTTCGAAAGAATAATTTCACAATTCCACATTCAAATCACTTCACCATTCACCATAGACACAAGTAAACATACACACACTGGGAGATCCTATAACCGACATAAACCATGTGAGCTACATGGAGTCCAACGTACAACCCACATTGGGGATAGCGTCCTATCCTTGCCATCGGAGTAGGACTATCGATATCAAATCGACACAAATTAGTGATCACTATATTAATCAACCTCAGGCTCACTTCTACGGGGGCATGTAGTTCTAGGGAAGTAAGGTCGCTTTATACCTCCCACTCAATGCTAAAGATTTCTCTTGGACTTAGCTCAGATCATTTCAAAGACAATCCACAACAGAACAATTTCAGTAATATATAAATATACATCGGGATCCATCATGCTTCCCATCTATCAAAATCAACCACGTTGTGGATTTCTTTCACACTCGAGTTCAAAATAACTCCATTAAGATCAAAAGGTCAAATCACTCAAAATATCTCAAATATTCAACATCAACGTGCTTATAACACACACTTTCTAAAAAAAACACAATTTCCAATGGGGATTCATAACCCAAATATCAAAATCATGCTAAAAATCGTTCAAGATTCATGCGTTATATGTCCACACATGTAAATTCATCTTTAAAAATCATAAACATTAAGATTTCATAATAATCATCATAAGATATGGGTTCATGCTTCAAATTCATAAAAGTCAAATAAGAATCATGCCTTTGTAAAGAAAATTACTTTTGGGTGCAAGAACGAAAGAGAGTTCTTGTTGAAAAACTCCACATACCTTGAATGATGAACTTTAAATCGATACTCATTTTTGAGATGTTAATCGTGCCTTTGAATGATGGTCCTTGGAGTTCTTGAACTAGAAACTTGGAATCTTGAATAAATTTGCAGAATTAATGGTGAACTTAGAGGTTCTTGAAGTTGGATGTAGGAGCTTAGGGTTTTCTTTTTGAGGGAATTTAATGAAATATAATATATAATACTTATAATAGGCTTTAATCTAGCGTTTGGACGGATTTTGGGTGAGGGGGAATGACCAAAACGCTCCTAAAAATCAAATAATTCTCGAATCTGTCCTTTGGTGGACTGTTTTGATAGTCTGAAGTAGATCAACCATAACGTTTTACTCCGATATCCAAATTGGATGAAACCAATTTCATTAGAAAGAGGACTCTCATATATTTCCATTTATATATAGTATCTCACCCAGATCATTGTGTACGAGGAGTTATGATCGTTTGAAGTTGACCCAAAAATTTACTTTTGATAGGCTGAAGTAGATCGACCATAACTTTTTTCCTCGATAGACAAATTGGATGAAGGCAATTTCATTAGAAAGAGGACTTGCAAATCTTCCCGTTGATATATAGTAAATCACTCAGATCATTATGTACAAGGAGTTATGATCATTTAAAGTTGGAGCAAAAATACGCCAGGCCTCAGTACTTTTTCTTGCACGTTTTGCTGTTCACTACTATTCACGGTTCGATCGGAATGTTCATAACTCGTCGCTCGGGTGCCTGTTTTGGATGATCCATATATCGTTGGAAATCTTATTCGATACTCTATGCAATGGTGGGTCATAATCTAAGACATTCTGCATGAAAAATTTATAATTCATTCTAGAACATAGAACCCGACACTTTGATGTACAAAATTTCAACGAAAATTTTTTTGGGGTATTACTGTATCCTTACCTCTTCTCTAAAAACTAGGACTCAGCCTAAGGTAATATTTTTTCCTTGAACTTACTCAGTTCCATTCTTTGATTTTCCTTTATAGACTTGGTACTTGTTACCGTTGCATAATCAGTTGTGTCTTCATGCATCAGATGTGCATGTTCAGCATGAGAAACTCCGCTTACTAACAATTCCAGTCATGCATTCATGAATTATGTTCAGTATGAAATTTAAGTTTATTAGTAATTTCAATCATGAAATCATGCTTCAGTTGTACATGTCTTGTATCTAAATTCAGTATATCAGTATTCTCAGCTTAGTCAATCTTATTCGAGGATGAATATTCCCAAGAGGGAGATATTGTAAGATCCCGCAAAATCCTAAACTTGATTCAGTCCTGTAATAGCTAGTAAGGGGTCCCAGACTTAGTAAAATTCAGCTAAGTGTTCATACTTATAGTTATTTTATCCTTCGTAAGTTGGAGATCCTTTTTCACAACCCTTATGACCTTTAAATATCGATTATTAGGTTAATTCATGATCAGGAATATCAGTAGGTGTTCTAAAACAAGTTTTGGATTTTTTAAACTTTGTTTAAGGCATGTTTGGAAGTCCAAACTAGTGGATTGATGCGTCGCGCCGCTCATCGCATCAATGATTATTTTTCCCTAGATCCCAGTGCAAATTCTAGTGAGTCGATGCGGACTCGATGTAGCGTATCGGCCATAGCATCGATCCCATCAATGCAATGCATCAATCTGTCCGTCGCTGGGATGTTTTTTAGTAATTAAAATAACATCCATAGGGGTATTTAGGACATTTCCCCATTTTTAATTAGCCCCTAAAACACGAAATTCAGCCCTCACAAAGCAAATTAGACTCTTTTCTCTCAAAATCATTCAAGAACAAACCCTAGCGCTATCAACCCAAGATTCAAATCCCAAGGATTGCACCACTAATCTTCAAGAATTTAGGTATTGAGGTATGTCAAGTGTTCATCCAAGGGTTTCTTTCCACCCTTGGAGTTCAAGAAAACCTTTTTACTTCAAGTTCATGAGTTTGATCAATTTCATGGTTGAGTTAGAATGTGATCATGATTTATCTGTCAAGGGAGTTCCTAATCCATGATTAGTTGCAATATTTGTATGAAATTATTTATTATATGTGTTTGCATCATGAGAATTCATGTTAAAACCTTTAAATTAAGAATTTGGTATTCAACATATTAATGTCCCCAAGTTGTTTAGTAGTGTGTGCTTATACTATGCCCTCCAAGTGTTTGGTGGATTGTTCATGTGAATTGAATAGTTAAGTCCCATCATATTAGCATGTAGATAAGTTCATGTTATGCAAGTGCTTGTCAAAATGCTTCAATGAATGAATGGTGATCAAATAATTAGTTATCTTGTGTCAAGATTGTGCTATGTCTTATAGTCTATACGATCGTGTCCTGGGGGTATCTAATACCCAAAAATCTAGCTATTTACCTAGAGATATAGTAGCTACAGAATAGACACAGTAGTATCATAATCAGTAGTTTAGTAATCAGTTCAGAACCCAGTAGAGTTCAATTAGTTATCAGAACTCAGTAGTATTCCATCAGTTAGCAAAAATCTAGAGAACTCAGTTCAGTTTAGTCAGATAATATAATTCAGTAACAGATTTATCCAGCCTAGCACAATTTAGAATTCATTCCAGTGTCTATTCAGTTGGGAGTAGGATTCAGCACCGAGTGTACCCAAGGATCGGGACTCACCTGACAGTAGAGGGTGTGATCCTTAGAAGCAGTCTTTGTGTTCCAAAACTACGTAACCAGCATAGGTTGAGACATCAACCTGCCAGACGAGGGTTGATGAAGTTTCCTACCTTCCAGTTGAGGGTACCACCATTATAATTTAGAGTACCTGCTAGATGAGGGTGAATTAGCTTATTCTTACTCATGGCACGATACTGACACCCTTCTAACTAGTGTTATAGGTTGGACACCAATCCATTTAGAAAAGGGCATGTCGATTAGATGATTACCTACCACAGTCTCAATTTTAGTCTTCAGAATAGAACTCAGTTCAGTTCTACAAAAGTCAGTACTGTCAGGCGCAGTCACTCAATTTTGAACGAAACTTAGAATAATTCCACAGAATCAAGACTTTCAGATACAGTCACTCACTTAATAGTAATGCATTATCAGTAAACTCAGATATCAGTAAACCAGTGATTTAGAACTCAATATTCAGTGTTACCATGACCTCAGTTACAGTTTAAGCATTCATGCATGCACACTCTTTTAGTTATGTTCATGTTATTCAGTCAGTTATTATTCATGCATATGAAACCATGCATATCAGCTCACCTAACTTAGCATACCAGTACATTCAACGTACTGCCGCATACTTTTCTTTTGCACTATGATGTTAGACGCACAGGCTCCAGACTGTACTTAGCAGCCCAGACATTTCAACAGCAAATTTAGTGGTGAGTCCTCATAGTTAGAGGATATGATTTTTCCTTCAGTATCTCAGTTTATCAATTTTCAATAGTTGGGGTTAGTTGGGGGCTTGACCCATCAACTCCTTATTCAAACAATTAGAGGCTTTTCAGAATAGAGTAAATTTTTAGATAGATGTTTAGTTTACAATATTGATTTTATTATTCAGTAATTGATTATTAATTTTGAACCTTCTGGCTATTTCTACCTAAATTCTACATTTTACAGTATTATTATTCAGTTATTGTAGTAGGTACCAGTCATGGGTTAGCTTGTGGTCCTTCAGGATTATAAGCACCACGTAGCGTCCAGGGTACATACTCGAGGCATTACAGATGCTTGCTCTTATGAGAGTTGGAGTTGTAGAGTAATGGCTATAGAGGCTAGCAAAAGTTAAGAGTCGAATTTTTGGAAAGTGAGGCCTTCAGAGTATAGTTCTTCTGGGAGAGTTTAGAGTTTGACTATATGGTGATGTCCCTATTTTGTTGAGAGTTGTGTCTATAAATTTTAATGTTAGGTTATGTCCGCAAGTGTAGGAGTGTGACTATGATCTAAGGGGGGATGGTGGATTAAAGTAGTTCTCAAATTTTCTTGTGGTGTCAAGTTTCAAGTAAGAATCGTGATAAACAAATTCCTATTTAAGCAATCTCCTCCTACTTTGATTTGAATGGACATCTACCAATGTCTTATGTATTTATGTCTTGCTTATACCTAAGGTTTGAGCTCTCTTTGTAACTCATATCATATTCTAACCTCCGAACAAAAAGCAGTAATGTCCCTCAGTGATCTAATATTCCAAGTATCCAAGCCATATGTTATGTTGCTCATGATCCAAATCTAAGTCTCACAATATGCCTGGTCCAAAAAATATGTTTCTATATGTCACTAAATTATTTTATACTGAAATTAGATAAAGTGATAAATTTTATGCTAACTCATGGGAAATTTCAGTTCTTTAAATGAGGATCGATCGCGTCAAGTATCAATCATTGTCATAGTTGTTAACTACATAAATTTTGGCTTTATGCCATATACCTCATGATATGCACATCCATGTTTCTGATTTTGGTATGCTCTAAGAAAACCATGTTGTGTTGTGTTTATGTCGAATAAATCTTTACTTATTATTTAGACACTTGATACATGAAGCACTTTGTATCTATTCTATCGTATCTTTACCTCATGTCGCTCCTTGAGTAGTGCAATAAGTATAAGTTATGGTCTGGCAAGTGTTACTTCCATTCATGTTGTTTATGCTTAGGTCCCTCAATAACCCTCCGTATGTTAGTATCATAGTGGTTGTGGAAGCGTAGTAATGTGTTGGGTAGGGTAGTAGATGCTCTTGAATGTGAAAATTTAGATGTGATTTCTTTAGCTAAAATTATAGAAGAAGGGGGAAAAGAGGAGACGAACTTTTGTTATATGAAATGTTAGGAAGGAGATCTATGGCAAAAGTGTATGCGTGAGTGAATGGAATTAGTTGGTCTTAGTAGGGAGATCCATGAAGTGGGTGTAGTAATGATAGGCTTAAATGTTGTGATTGATGAAAACGCAAATAAATATGTTATGTGGATGGTACTCTTTGATTTAAAACCCGAGTGTGTTTGTTGGTAGTGACAAGGTGAAGTAATTTTCTTAGTGGTATGTAAAGTACAGGGTTCCGTAACTTAAATTGGCACCTTTTAACTCCGAGTTAGGCTTCAACATAGAAGTACTATATAGTGAGATTCAAACTCTTGTGGTTAGATATGTGATGGGGGAATCGTAAGTTGTAAATGATGAGGTATGTAATTTATTGTTTGGGTCATAGATGAGTAGTGTATCTAAGTGTAAGACTATTCATTGTATCATATAAAATAAAGAATGCTTCTATTCCTATCTCTTGTGAAATCTCATTTCATGATTGTACCGATGTGAATTAGGCATGTTATCACCTATTAAACTCATTCCTTATGTAGTGATGATTATGATCCTTAGAACTTATGTGCAATGTCATCTCCATGTCAGTTCATATCCTCTCATGCTTCGTGCGTACATGATTTACTTGGCGACGTCATGAATGCTCTTCTTGAGGTCTGTATGTCTCCTTCAGAGGATATTCTTAGAGTAAGGTTACTTCCGTTATTTCGTATTTTTGTAGAGTCAACAAATCCCTACCCATTATTCAGAGATGAATGATCCCAATGGGGAGATAATGTAACACCCCGCACTTTGGGCTAGAATTTAAACTGTCGTTCCTACGTGTATAGACCCGAACCTAATGATTCTTTGTTAATATATATGTGATGATCAATCCTATAGTGTGTGAATACCTTTTAATATGAATTGAAATCACAAAATTCCCCTAACTCAAAGACGAGTTGAAAACTCGTCTTTCGATTTTTTTTATGAACGTCTAAACTTGGGTCAACTTCCACCAACCATAACTTCTTGTTTATAACAATTTGTAGGTCTTACAAAATATAAAATAAAAGGACTTTGAATTTTCTTTCCAATGCCTCCGATTTTTCCTTAATTCGATATCGGAGTAAAATGTTATGCCCATTTTATAGTGAAGTGTTAGTCTGCCAAATTGCTACGGCCAGACTGACGGATTGTCAAGCCAGTGACGGCCCATCAAGTTAGGTCATCAACTTGAAATAAAAAGCTCGAAAACTAGTTTTTTTGTCATGTTTTGAGTGATGACCAGTCACGGGAGTGACGTCCATCACCTAGGCCGTCGGTAAGGGCCAAAAAATGTTAAATTGTCATTTTAAAGGGGTATTTTGGTACTTTCCCATCCCAAACTCCTTCCCCAAGAATTTAAATCATACCCTAAGCGTTATAATCCATCTTTTATCAGTTTTACAATATCTTAATCCTCTCTACTCTCAAGAACAAGAGAAGTTAGGGTTTCCTCCAAGAACAAGAAATCAAGAACCTAATCCTTTCAATCCAAGATTCCTGAGAAACAAATCAAGATTTGGCTTCCATCCTTCAACCTAAGTAATCTAAGGTGCATGAATTTTTCTAAAATACATAGGCATGGTGAAATCATTTTAATAACGTTTTGAATATTGAGTAATCATATATTTACAAAAGGATTATTAGATTTCATTAGGAAGTATCCATTATGAATGTTTTGGTCTTGAGGCCTTCCCTTAAACATGCATTTGTTACTTGTGTATATGTATATATGTCTTTCCAATTTTTAAATACAAATTGAGAGCATGAATAATGTATTTCCCTCTGTCATTGTGTTATTTCTTGATTTACAAGTTATGGGTTACTCAATTACATATCTTAAAGCATGAACCAAGGGTTTTACTATCATGTATGAACTTTATGTTGGTTGTGAATTGAAGAGATGGGTATTTATTGCTTGTAAATATTGAAGATGGTTATTAAAAGAATTTCATGATTTGATACAAGGTAATTGACTACCATATGTTTGTGAAATTATAAGAGAGAATCTTTGCATAAGTCTTTCGTGAATTTTGATACATGAATTCTCTTGTACTATTTGAATGATTTAGTTGTCTAAATATTATTTTTCTTGAAAAGAGTTGTAACTTGATAATGTATGGTTGATAAGTATGACTTCCAAGTCTTCGTATGACGATACCAAAACTAATAATACCTTGATATCGCAGAATAGAATAGAATGCAGATTTTACCTCAGATTTTTAATTTTGAAGTTTAGAATGATTCATGTTTATAAAGTGTAAAAAATGATCTTAAGATTGTTATGTGGTTTCCCGAAGAAGGCATGATCCCAGAAAACTAATTGTCTGAAATCGTGTTTTGCCGATACGGGTTATTATGTCCCCAAAGAGGGATTATACGCTGGCCTAGTACCCTGTGGCCTATTAGAATTAGAAACTCCAACTCTTGTGGCAAACTTGGGTTGGGGGCTTGGCCGTCGAGTTAAGGGCAGATTCTATATAGCTCGTGGGATTGTAGAATTATAGGGTGTACCACCTAACTCAGAAGTAAAGCAAAGTGCGAGTCTTGATTTCAAAGAATTCTTTCAAAGTCTTTTAAGCTTGCCCATGTGTTTTCATATCTTATATGTAAAAATGTATTATGAATTGATCTCTCTTATGTTATATATATAAATACATTATTTTGGATTGCTCTGCATACCAGTTCATCTATATTGACCCCCTATATTTCAGGATTTTGAGACATAGTCCAGGGTCCCGCTAAGCAGTAGATTGGGTGGTTCAAAGTTTGAAGTTGGTGAGCTTCCCTTATTTCAGAAGGCCTTATTGATTTGACATTGATATATTTTATTTTGGTTTATGGTCCGACTGGGGGCCTTGTCCCAGTATTCAGACAAAAGTGTTTTTGAGTTGTTAGAGATTTCGCAGACTAGGGTCAAGTGTTTCTTGAATGTTCATGAACTTATTTTTTTATTGTTCAATTGAAGTAAAAGAATGACCATGTTTCCGTCTCATCATGTTTTTCCATATTTTTGTTATATTGTATGAACATTGTGTATGATTGCTAGTTCGAGAAGGGCTCTAGGGCCTTCACGATTCGGGATGCCCATTGTGGCTAGGGCCTCAGCTTGGGTAATGACACTTAAGTTCAATAATCATTCAAGAAACAAGCCAAGAGTTGGGTTCAATTCCCCATACTAGTAATCTAAGGTACGTGGGACTATCCTAAACCCCCTGGGCATTGATTTTCATTTTTCAAATTTGTTTTAAAGGATATATATATATATATATATATATATATATATGTATGTATGTATGTATGTATGTATATATGAAATTGTTTCAAGATAATTGATAAAATTGTGTTAAAATTATTACATTATGATGTAGTGTTGCGAAAATTATGGTATGACGCCCTAAACTTGAATTATTTTTGTATGACCTTGATGATGATTAAATTGTGAATTTAAATGAGAGCATGGGATAATTAATTCCCTCTTTTGCTATGAAATTGTATTGATTTCACATGTTGAGAATAGGTTGCACAAATTGTTAAATGTTTGAGCTTGTTATATATACATGGAACTATTTTCATGAGATAATGGAAAAGTGATTTACTCATTTTATGATGATCATGATTCCTATTTATATTTGTTTAAAAAGTACTTGAAAAGGGTGACCACCGTAGAATAAGTATTGAGAATGGTTTGTTTTTTCAACTATTTTGAAATGTGAACTTTTATTCAAATAGTAGAGATTTTGGGTGGTCAATAAACATCTTTTGAAATAAGATAAGGGAATTAGAGATGTTGTAACATGACTTACAAGTCTGGGTATTACGATACCCTGTTTTAATGTGCCCGAAGATTTTAAGAAATAAATAACTTTAAGACGAAGAAGATGTGTTTTAAAGAATCTAAAATTGGGCTTAAGAGAGTTAGATGGTTACCAAAAGAAGGCAGGAGTCAAATGACTCATTACCGAAACAGTGGTTTGTTGACATGGGTTTATGATACCCAAAAGGGAAATTGTACGCCGGCGACGGCCCAATGGCGTAGTAGTAAAGCAGAGACTCCAACCCTTGTGATAAACTTGGGTTGGGGGCTTGGCTGCCGAGTCAAGGGCGAATTCCATATAGCCCATGGAATAGGAGAGTTGTAGGGTGTACCATCTGGCTCAGAAGTAAGATAAAGAGTAGAGTCATGAATTACAATATGTGCTTTGAAAGTTATAGATTATGCCTATGTGTTTTCAAACTATTTCAAGATGACATCTGAATTATGAAACGTTCTCAACTATGTTTTATAATAATGCATTTTCTGTTTTTAGATTGTTCTGCGTACCAATATATCTATATTAACCCCCTATATTTTAGGGTCTGAGGCTTAAGTCCAGGGGATGTCATGGCCCAAACCGAGGCCCTGTCCGCAACGAGCATCCCTAACCAGGAAGACCCAAGAGCCCTTCTAGCTGGAAATCATGTGCATAATTTGTATACTATAAATATGTGAAAAAAAAAAATGGAACCATGGTCATTTTATTTCAACAAAATCATAAATTTATAATTTCAACAAGACCCAAATCCATCTAACACCTGTCTGTGAAATCTCTACTAACTGAAAGAAAGCAACATCTGTTGGAAGACCGGGATAAGGTCCCCAGTCCGACCATGAACTAAATACAATAAAATCATAAGATAAGGCCTTCCAAAATAAGGGAGGCTCACCAACTGCAAACTCCGAACAATCCAATCTACTGCTTAGCAGGACCCCGAGACTGTATCTCAGATCCTGAAATATAGGGGGTTAATACAGATGTACTAATATGCAGAGCAATCCAAAATAATGCATTTATATATATCATTAGTGAGAAAAATTCATAAAACATTTTATATATAATATATGACAACACATGGGCATTCTTTAAAGACTTTGGATAATTTCTTTGAAACCATGACCCACTCTTTATTTTGCTTCTGAGCCAGATGGTATACCGTACATTCTGTAATTCCACAGGTTATTTGAAATCCTCCCTTGACTCGACAGTCAAGCCCCCAATATCAAGTTACAGTACTTTCATTCATAAAAATATATTTAAACCACCAAATCATTCAAACAGTATAAGAGAGTTTGTATTTCAACATACATGAAAACTTATGCAATGATTTTTTTTTTTCAAATCCTTAAACATGGGCTGGTCACTTACTTTGTAGTAAATCCTACAATTCTTTCAGTAGACATCATTGACATTTATCAAGAAGTAAAAAACACCCCTCTTAAATTCACAACCATTCTCAAATAATTTAACAATAGCAAAGAACATTTATACCAGGCTTCTAAATATGAAGTTTTATCAATTCACAACATATGAATATCAAAAAGTATCATAACACGGGAGTGAGTGAAAATATTCACGCTCTCAATTCACTTTCAAACTTCAAACGCATATGTACATATATGAAAAAAAATTCAACTATAGGGGAAGGCCTCAAGACCAAAACATTATCATCAATAGGGTTCGCAATGCATCCCGATCAATGTAAATTCAAAACCCTTTTGTAAATACATGATTTCCCAACATTTAATCATTATAAAAAAATGTTTTCACCATTCCCATGTAGTGTAATACCCCGAGTCTATACCCCGAATGCTACACGGTGCTCGTAATCTCGAAGGACCACAAGCTAACCCATGACTGGTACCGGCTGCAATAACTGAATAGTAATACTACAAATATGCAGAAATTAGGTAGAAAACATGCCATAAGGTTCAATACTATAAGAAAACTGAATACGGTATAAAAATACAAAAATTAAAACATCTATCTAAAAAATTCTCTTGTTTGAAAAAGCCTCTAAATAGTCTAAAATATGAAGTTGATGGGACATTTAACTAACTTCAAACTACTAAAATAAGCTAAACTACTAAAATAATCATTATGTAATCGAACTAGGAGGACTCACCACTAACTCCGTCAGCTGAATATATGAACTGCTAAGTGTAATCATGAGCCCGCAAGTCTGAACCTATGATATAAAACATCATAGTGCAAAAGATAGGTATGTGTCAGTACTTTGAATATACTAGTATGAAAAGTGAGGTAGGATGAAATGCATAGGTTCATATGCATGAAAAATACTGAATGAATAATGTAAGTATAACTGAATAAGAGTACATTTATGAATATGTAAACTGTAATTGAGATCGTGATAACACTAGATTACTGAATCTGAATAAAGATTAACTGATATCCAAGCCTATTGATACTGAATTACTGATAGCTGAGTGACTGTATTTGATAATATTGATTCTGTAGAATTATACTGAGTTCCATTCTGAGCTGAGTGATTGTATCTGACAGTCTTGATTTTTTGTAGATTTGAACGGAGTTCTGTACTGAGATTGGAACTGAAACTAAGACTGTAGGAAGTAATTATCTAATCAACATGCCCCTCTCTAAACTTATTGGGGTCCAACCTGGAAGAGTGTAAGTACCTTGCCATGGGTAAAGACAAGCTGAGTCATCCTCAACTGGAATGTGCTCTGAAAGAGAATGGTGGTACCCTTTACTAGCAGGTAGATCACCTCATCAACCCTCAACTGGCAGGTTAATGTCTCAACCTATGCTGGCTACATAGTTCTAGAACATAAGAATTTCTTTTAAGGATCACACCCTCTACTGGAAGGTGAGTCCCCATCCGTGGGTTCAATCAGTGCTGAATCCTACTCCCAACTGAATAGACACTAGACTGGATTCTAGACTGTTCTAGGCTGGACTAAACTATTTATGATCATATTGTATAACTGAACTTAACTGTGTTCACTGGGTTCCATGGACTGACAGAATACTATTGAATTCTATTAACTAACTGAATTCTACCGATCATGACATGACTGATACTATCCTATGACTGACCATGGCTCTATGTAAACAACTAAATTGTCGGGTATTGAATACCCCCAAGACTCGATAGCAGAAATTATACAACATCGTACAATCTTGAAACGTGGTAAATAACTACTTGAACATCATTCATTCATAGGGATATTCTATCAAATACTCGCATGACATGAACTTGAATACATGCTAACATGATATAATTTCATTATTTCATACTCATGAACAATTCATCAAACACTTGGAGGATATAATCGATGCACATGACACTAAAATAATATGCACACATCATAGTTCAATTCCACATTTACTACTTTAAGGGTTTCAACATGGTTTCACAAAATAATGCACACATATAAATCAATTCCACATGAATCTTGTAGTAAATCATGAAATAGAAACCCCATTAACATGGTAATCATGAACACATTCAAATTCAACCATGAACTTCATCAAACTCATAAAATTGTAGTTAAAAGGGGTTCTTGAACTCCAAGGGTGGAAGGGAACCCTTGGATGAACACTTGACGTACCTTGGTTGCTAAATTCCTGAAGAACAATGGTGGAAATATTGAGCCTTGGCCTTGAAATTAAATCACCTAGGGTTCTTGTTCTTGAGCAATTTAAGAGAAAGTAAGTATATTTTGCTCAATCAAGGCTGAATCTCATTTTTTAGGGCTGAATAGGGGTGGGGAAACGACCTAAATACCCCCAAGGACGCAGCTTTTAATGACTGAAAACAGGAATGTCGATGGACAGGACAATGTGCCATATCATTGGTATCAACGGGATAGCCAATGCGCCATGTCGAGTCTGCGTTGGTTCACTAAAAATTGACACTAAGAGCTAAGAAAAATATTGATCGAAGCAATGACCGATGCGCCGCGCTGAGATCGCGTCGATGTACTATTTTGGATTCCCAAATATGGTTCAAATGAGGTCCAAAAAATTCGAAACTCATTTGGGAACACCTACTTATACTCCTGATCATGAATCAATCTAAAGATCGATACTTTAAGGTCATAAGAGTCATGAAATAGATTTCCATCTTACGAAGTCCAAAATAATACCAAGTCTTTATACTTAGCTAGAATTTTCTACGTCTGGGACTCCTTAGCAAGCTTAAAAAACTGAGTTGAGCTTAGGATTTTGTGGGGTCTTATAACATTTCTCCCTTAGGATATTTATCCTCGAATAAGACTGATTAAATTGAGAATACTGATAAACTAGATTTAGACACTGGATATGCACAACTGAAACATGATTTCATTACTAAAATTACTGATATACTAAATTATCATACTGAACATGCATATCTGATGCATGATTACATAGCTGAACATGATTCATAAATGCATGAATGGGATTACTGATAAGATGAGCTTATATACTGGATATCTAATGCATGAGTACATCACTAAACTTATTCGTGAATGCATGACTGAGTAAACAATGTTAATTGATACCAAGTTGGCTATATCTGAACATAGGACTGAGTAAATTCAAAGAAAATTTATTAACTTGGGCTGAGTCTGAGTTTGCGGAGAAAAGGTGAGGATACTTGGTCCGCATGTCTACTTCTGCTTACCAAGTAGCTCCTTAACGGACTGATTCCGCCAAAGTACTTTGACTAGAGGGACTTCTTTGTTCCTTAATCTGCGAATCTGATAATCAAGGATTTCAACTGGAATCCATTCATAAAAGAGGCTATTCTGAATATCTATGCCCTCTATAGGGACTCCGAGTGCTGGTTCACCTATGCATTTCTTAATTAAGGAGACATAGAACACTGGATGCACTTAAGCTAAGTCTGAAGGCAACTCAAACTCGTAAGCTACCTTTTTAAAATGGTTGAGAATTTGGTAAGGACCGACATATCGGGGACTGAGTTTCCCCTTCATGCCAAACCTCTTCACTCTTTTCATTGGAGAGATTTTTAAATAGACAAAATCACCTATCTCAAACTCGAGATCCTTTCTGCATATATCTGCGTACGATTTCTGTCAGCTTTGAGCTGTCTTAAGCCTTTCTCTGATCAACTAAACTTTCTCTAAGGTATCAAATACCAAGTTAGGACCTACCAATGTGGCCTCACCCACTTTAAACCAACTAATGGGACATCTACACCTCCTCCCATAAAATGCCTCAAATGGAGCTATCCGAATGCTAGAATGATAATTGTTATTATATATGATTCCAATTAAAGGAAAGTGGTCATCCTAACTACCTTTAAAGTATATCTCACACTCTCACAACATATCTTCTAAATTATGGATAGTCCACTCTGCCTGACCATCTATCTGAGGATGAAAGGCTGTACTGAGGTGAACTCGGGTACCAAGATAATGGACAATGGAATACCGTGCAATCTGACCAACTCTATGATATAGAGTTTGGCGTAATCCTTGGCTGAATAAGAGGTATAGATTGGTAAGAAATGAGATGATTTAGTCATCCTATCTATAATTACCCTAGCTGAATCATGCTAGCGACGAGTATGAGGCAAACCCTTTACAAAGTCCATGTTCACTTCTTCCCACTTCCATGTGGGAATACTAAACTCATACATGGACCCACTTGGCTTCTGATGTTTGATCTTAACCTGTTGACATATTGAGCACTTAGCCATAAACTCTGTAATGTCTTTCTTTATCCAACTCCACCAATAGTTCTCTCAAAAATCACGATACATCTTAGTGGCCCCTGGATGAATAGAGTAGCTTTCACCATGCGCTTTGCAAGAATTTGCTGTCTTAAATCATCTACACCTGGCACACATAGCCAACCTCACCAGTGCAACACACTATCTCCCCCTTGAAAGAAAACCTCTACCTTTTGATCACTGACTAATTCCTTTAACTTTGATAGACTGGGATCCCTATCCTACTTTTCCTTCAACTCAGAAACTAGGGATGATTCTAAACTACTTTGCACCTATACACTACCTTCTGATAAATAAAGTAAGTGCCTAGTCGGGCAAGCTGATGAACTTCTTGATCTAACTTGTTATTACCATCCTTCACATGAGCAAAACTACCAATAAACATCTTAATAAGAGCATCAGCCACTATATTGGCTTTACCCGGATGATACAGGACACTCATGTCATAGTATTTCAACAACTCCAACCACCTTCTCTAACGGAGGTTTAGGTCTTTGTGAGAGAACACATACTGCTGGCTCTTATGGTCTGTGAACATATCAACGTGCATACCATATAAATAGTGCCTCCAAATCTTTAAGGAAAATACTACTGCTGCTAACTCAATATTATAAGTAGGATAATTCTTTTTAAGGGGCTTAATCTATCTAGAGGTATAGGCTATGACCTTACCTATCTGTATCAAAACACACCCAAAACCAACTTTGGAGGCATCATAATATACCACAAACCCATCTGAACCATCTGGTAGGGTCAAAACTAGAGCTGTAGTGAGTCAAGTCTTCAACTCCTGAAAACTCTTTTCACAAGAATCTGAACACTGGAATTTGACTTTCTTTTGAGTTAATCTGGACATAGAGGATGCAATAGATGATAATCCTTCAAAAACTGTCTGTAATAGCCAGCCAAGCCCAAGAAACTCCTGATATCTGATTGAGAGATGGGTTTAGGCTAGTTTCTCACTGCTTTAGTCTTTTGGGGATCAACTCTAATTCTAACATCGGAAATGATATGTTCAAGGAAGGCTACTGACCTTAGCCAAAATTTGCACTTACTAAATATGGCAAAAAGATGATGGTTTTTGAGAGCTTGCAATACTATTCTGAGATGGTTTAAATGATCATAATCACTGCGGGAGTAGACAAGAATGTCATCTTTGAAGACTATGATGAACATGTCCAAGTACTACTTGAACACACGGTTTGTCAAGTCCATGAAGGCTGCTGGGGCATTGGTAAGACTAAAGGATATTACTAAGAATTTGAAGTGACCATACCAAGTTTTGAAAGCTATCTTCGAGATGTCACATTCTTTGACTCTGAGCAGATGATAGCCTGATTTGAGGTCTTTCTTAGAAAATTAACTGGCACCCTGAAGTTGGTCAAACAATTCATCGATTCTAGGAAGTGGATAAGTGTTCTTGATTGTAACTTGATTTAGCTAATGGTAGTCAATACACATTATGAGAGAACTATCTTTCTTATGCATGAATAAAAATGGTGCGCCTTATGGGGACACACTAAGTCTGATAAATCCCTTATCTAGGATATCTTTTAACTATTTTTTTAATTTTTTGAGTTCTGCTGGAACCATTCTATATGGGGGAATAGATATGGGCTGAGTTTCTAGAAGAAGGTCTATTTTAAAGTCGATCTCATTTTCAGGAGGAACTCCAAGAAGATCTTTGGGAAACACATCTGGGAATTCACATGCTACTGACACTGATTCAAGAGTAGGGGTTTCGGAAGTAGAGTCCTGGACTAAAATATGATGGTAGACACATCCCTTAGATATCATTTTTCTCACCCGAAGGTAAGAAACAAGCTGAACCCTAAGTGCTGAAGAACTACCCTTTCATTCTAGGACGGACTCATTCAGAAATTGAAACTGGACAATTCTATTTTTGCAGTCAACTAAGGCATAGCAGGAATGAAGCCAACCCATGCTGAGAATGGCATTAAAATCAGTCATCTCTAACTTGTCTGAGTCTGGTTAAGTGACTTTCTGAGATATCATAATCAGACAGTTCCTATATACCCGTTGAGCTCTAGTAAATTTACCCACAGGGGTAGCAACTAAGAAAGACTCTGCTAGAATTTTGGGAATGACTCCAAAATCAACGGCTATTATGAAGTAACAAAGGACAATGAAGCTCCAATATTAGCAAAGCATAAACATGTAAATGGAAAATTTGTAACGTACCAGTGACCACATCAGGAGAACTTTCCTAATCTTGTTGGGACTAAAGAGCATAGAGTTTGTTTGGGCGCTTCCTAATGGTGGCACTACAAGCGGCACCCTACTTATTCGGGCAATCGAACTGAGTTGGAGAACGATTATACTGACCCTAAGAACCTGATTGGGATAATCTCTGACTCTATGGTCTGGCTTGCCATACCTAAAACACACATTGTTGCTCGCTCTGCCGATACCCTGGTGATTTATGCCACATTTTTGATAAAGAGGATTGGTTCGGGCACTGCTGACACTACCTTGGGGTTTAGGGCTTGGTGCCCTATATCTATTACCGTATCTAAATTTTAGCACTGGAGAACTGGCTGAGAATGGAGATGGAACTAAGGATTTTAGCAGAACTGAGAATGATTCCTACCCTATGACTTAGGCTAAGCGAAGTTGAAACTACCTATTCTCGCTTTTTTGTTCTCCCTCTCCTTCTCCCTATTCTTAGACTCTTCTATCTGCTAAGCATGGACCATAAGCCTATATATGTCTATCTCCTTAATCAACATTGTGGTTCTACACTCCTTGACCATACTATTAGACATGCCAGACACATACTTACTCATCTTAGATCAACTATCTACTACCACATGAGGAGCATATCTGGATAATTGAGTAAACTTTAGAGAATGCTCTTTAACTGTCATGTTGCCCTGATTCAGATTTATAAACTCTAAAACCTTTGTTTTCCTCAACTTTAATAGGAAAAACCTATCAGAAAAGCAGTGGGAAACTTCTCCCATTCTATGGGCCCTGCATTTGTGGCCCTTTATACTTCCTACTATTTGAACCATGAGTGGGCCACATCTTCCAATTGATATGCAGCTAACTCAACATCCTACAACAGTCACTCCCATAACACATGTAACTTTTTGCACCTGATCAAGAAACTCCTGAAGGTCCTCATCTAATTTAGACCTAGTAAAAGATGGAGGGTTCATTCGGGTGAAATCTTGAATCCTAGAAGTTGCAGTATTAACCATTGGGTTGGCCGAAACAATAACTGGATGTTCATTCTGGGCTATCATAGAATGAGCTAGGGTGGTAAAAGCTGCTCTGAATTCAGCATGGGAGACGTGTTCGTCCGGAGGATCTAGATGGACGGGCTAGGGTTCTGGCTAGTCTCCCATTCCTATTTCTTTAGTCCTCTTTGGAGGTATATTCTGTAAACAAAAGAGAAATTTGGATTAGATAGGGATTTTAATTAGAGACCATGCTCACACGTACAAAATAAATAATGAAAGAAGGGAAACTTTTCCTAAAACACCTCCCAGCCTCCTGTCCATAAGTGTGGTGCGCTACACACCCATGCACAAGATTCTACTAGATATGGCTTTTAGAATTTCTAGGACTCTATTGAACCTTAGGCTATGATACCAAGTTTGTAATGCCCCGAGTCTGTACCCCGGATGCTACACAGTGCTCCTAATCCCCAAGAACAATAAGCTAACCCATGACTAGCACCTACTGTAATAACTAAATTGTAATACTGCAAATATGAAAAAAATTGGTGAAAAACATACCATAAGGTTCAATATTATAATAAAACTGAATAAGGTATCACAATACCAAAATTGAAATATCTGTCTGAAAAATACTCTAGTCTAAAAAAGCCTCTAAATTGTCTGAAATATGGAGTTGATGGGATATGTCCACAACTAACTCTGAACTACTAAAATAAGCTGAACTACTAAAATAATAATCATGTCCTCAAACTAGGAGGACTTACTACTAACTCTTTCATCTGAATATCTAAACTGTTAAGTATAATCGGGAGTCTGTTCGTCTGAACCTATGATATAAAACATCAGAGCATAAGCGTCAGTACTTTGAATGTACTGGTATGCAAAGTGAGGTAGGCTGAAATGCATGGGTTTATATGCATGAACAATACTGACTGAATGATGTGAGTTTAACTGAATAAGAGTACATACGTGAATATATAAACTATGATTGAGATCATGATGACACTGGATTATCGAATATAAATACTTATTAATTGATATCTGAGCCTACTGATATTGAATTACTAATATCTGAGTGATTGTATTTGATAGTCTTAATTTTATGGAAAAAGACTGAGTTTTGTTCTGAGCTGAGTGACTGTATCTAATAGTCCAAATTTTTTATAGAACTGAACTGATTTCTATACTGAGACTGGAAATAAACCTGAGACTGTGGGAAGTAATCATCTAACAGATATACCCCTCTCTAAACTAATTAGGGTTGAACCTGTAACCCCAGCTGGAAGGGTGTCAGTATTGTGCCATGGGTAAAGATAAGCTGAGTGACCCTCATCTGGTAGGTGCTCTAAACGAGAATGATAGTACCCTCAAATGGTAGGTTGATGTATCAACCTATGCTGGCTACATAGTTCTGGAACACAAGGACTGCTTCTAAGGATCATCTCTCTACAGGCAGGTGAGTCCCTATCCGTAGGCTAACTCGGTGTTGAATCCTATTCCCAACTAAATAGACACTGGACTTGATTCTAGACTATTCTAGGATAGACTAAATTATTTCTAATTTTACAGTATAACTGAACTGAACTGAGTTCACTGGGTTTCATGGACTGATGAAATACTACTGAATTCTATTAACTGACCAAATTTTATCGATCGTGACCTAACTAATACTATCCTATGACTGACAATTGCTCTAGGTAAATAGCTTAATTGTCAGGTGTTGAATACCCCCAGGACTCGATAGCATAAAATATATGACATGGAACAATCTTGAAACATGATAAATAACTACTTGATCATCATTCATTCATAGGGACATTCTATCAAACACTTGTATGACATGAACTTGAAAACATGCTAACATGATATAATTTCATTATTTAATTCTCATGAAAAATTCCTCAAACAGTTGAAGGACATAAACTATGCCTATGACACTAAAACAACATGTACACATCACAATTCAATTCCACATCTAAAACTTCAAGGGTTTCAACTTAGTTTTGCATAATAATGCACACATATCAATCAATTCCACATGAATCTTGTAGTAAATCATGAACTAGAAACTCCATTAACATGGTAATCATGAACACATTTACATTCAACCATGAACTTCATCAAACTCATAAACTTGTAGTTAAAAGGGGTTCTTGAAATCTAAGGGTGTAAGGGAACCCTTGGATGAACACTTGGCATACCTTGGTTGCTAAATTCCTGAAGAACAATGGTGGAAATCTTGAGCCTTGGCCTTGACAGTAAACCACTTAGGGTTCTTGTTCTTGAGAAATTTGAGAGAAATAAGTATAGTTTGCTCAATGAAGGCTGAATCTCGTATTTTAGGTCTGAATAGGGGTAGGTAAAAGACCCAAATACCCCCTAAGGATGTGGGTTTTAATGACTGAAAACCAAACTATCGACGCACAGAATGACACGCCACATCATTGGCATCAACACGATAGACAATTCACTTCATCGATTCCACGTTGGTTCACTAGAAATTACCACTAGGAGCTAAGGAAAAATATTGATCAGCGCGATGGCCGATACGTCACACTGAGATCACGTCGATACACTATTTTGGATTCCCAAATAAGGTCCAAAAAATCCAAAAGATTGATACTTTAAGGTCATAAAAGTCATGAAATAGAGTTTCCAACTTACGAAGGCTAAAATAATACTAAGTGTGAATACTTAGCTAGAATTTTCTACGTTTGAGACCCCTTAGCAAGCTTAAAAGACTGAGTTGAGCTTAGGATTTTGTGGGGTCTTACATGCAGTTTAGAAAAACCCCACGTACCTTATATTACTTAGGTTGAAAGATGGAAATCAAAGTCTTGATTCGTTTTTTGCAAATCTTGAACTTAAGGATTAATTCTTGATCTTTGATGAAAACCCTAATTTCTCTTGTTCTTGAGAGTGGAGGATTGGGTATGTTTAATTAATGAAATAATAGAAAAATATTGCCCCTTGAGGGTTATCAAGTGTGGGCTGGTATTTATATGGGAACAAAAGACTAAAAAACCCTTAAAAATGCAAAAACAGAAACTGAGATGAGGACTCACCACTATTGCTGCTGAGTACACTAAGCTGTCTAAGAGCGATCAGGAAACTGAGCTTCCAAACCTATGTTATAAGACAACATATTGCAAAGAAGAGTGTGTGATCAATACTTTGAATATACTGGTATATGAGATGTGGATTGGTTAAAATGCACGGGTAATTATGCATGAATGCATTAACATGTAATATCTGAGAATGCAAGACCAAGCATAAACATATTTCTAAAATAATCTATAAACTAAAAGATTGAAATCTATATAACTAAATAACTGAGAATTAGTAAACTTGGTCAACCAAACTTCAACTGAAAATACACTGAATATAACACTGCAATTGTAGGAGGTATCATCTAATCAACATGCCCCAATCTGAGCTAATTGGGGTCCAACCTATAACCCCAGTTGGAAGGGTGTTACTACCGTGCCACGGGTACTAACACTGGCTATATGGATCCACTTAACTGGTGTCCCAAAAGACTAATGAGTCACCCTCAACTGGTAGGTGCTCGAATGAGATATGTGTTAACCCTTAACTGGTAGGTAGACATCTCTAACCTATGCTGGCTACGTAGTTCTATAACTCAGGGATTGCTACTAAAGGTCATAGCCTCTATTGTCAGGTGATCCCCCATTCTTGAGTTTGCTTGGTTCTAAATCCTACTCCCAACTGGACTGACACTTGAACTAAATTGAACTAAGCTTGAATGAACATGATTTCATAATTTACAGTGCACATCATATTACATAAACTTAGTAATTAATATAATTCGTGGTTTAGCTGAATCATTATTGAAATGATTTGAATTTATGTAAAACCACTTTGGAATCAGGTATTCATAAACTACCAGCATTGAATGATCACTAAATGCAATAACAAGCTTAAAAACTGTAATAAGGGATCACAGTTCAAAACCCATAATTATAGACATTACGTCAAACATGTGGGGATCATGAATTTAAACATGGGAATGCTTTAAATATGAGAAAACAACATGATTACATGACTAAATCATAAATTAGGGATTTAACATGGAATTCACTTAAAATAGGACATGGGAAACTAAAATTCATAGCATGAGGAAATCCAATCTTGCATGGGATCATACATGGGCTTAATTGAATTTAAATCACCATGAAAACATGAATTAAACCCATCTTAAACAATATAAAATACCATAATAATAGAAAAATTCATTCTTTAATTGAAAATAAGGTTTTTAGGCTCCATGGGTGAAAGGGACCCATGAATGAACACCCTACATACCTCAATAGATGACTTTTGGAAGATTTCTTGAGGGTTTTCTTGAACTCAGAAGCTTGAGTTATTGATTTCTTGAGAAAGGGGCTTGAATTTTTTTTTCTGGGAAAGAAGGAGGGTTTTTGAATTGTGACTTGAATGATTAGGGCTTGGGAGTGGGATTTAAGTGTTTAAAGACCCCTTATACCGATTAGAAGTGATTAGGGACAATTTAGGGCTGTGAAAAGACTTCAACGCCCTTTATTTAAGTCAAAATAGAGCACTTTTGGCATTTTGCAATCACCATGTGATGAAAAGAAATTGCCCAAGCCAGGTGGGCGACGCATGGCCATTGCACAACCCTAAGTGGGTGACACATGGCCATCGCACACTTTTTTCAAGTGACTTTTTGCGATTGTCATGTGACGAATGACCTTTCCATGGCCATAACTTTTTTGCTCGGGTATTAGATTAAGGAGAAATTGGTATCATTGGAAAGCTAATTCAATTGTATACAATTTGGTGGCTCTTGAGCTGCAAAATTCCACATATGTAAAAAGTTATACTCATTCAAATTTGACCCTTGTGGAATCAAACACCAAATTTTGGCTGAATCAAAGGCTCTTAGCTTACTTTGCTCTAAGTGATTCTTATGAACATTTCCACCTCATAATCTATATTAACACTAGGTTAATGATCAAGAGACATACATTAAAATATGAATCACCGAATTAGATTTTACTCACATAGGAATGAAGGTTTGATTTCTAGCTTAGAAACGTGTAGGGTGTTACAGGTTGAGGGGAAAGGGCTAAACTGCCCCTTGGCCTATTTTTCCCATGTAAATAACCCTCATGGTGTGACCCCTAGTCCAGTGGACTATACCTCACAATGAGATCCTTAGTTAGGTGGAATATCCCTCGGGGCATAGGGCGATCACGACCCCTTACTGCCTCTCACAAAAAAGTTCATAATTTTTCATTCGGGTATCGGATTAAGGCAAAATTGGTATTATTTGAAAACTAACTCAATTATATATCATTTGGTGGGTCTTGAGCTGCAAAATTCCACATATATAAAAAGTTATACACGTTCAAAGTTGACCTTTGTAGAATCAAATACCAAACTTTGGATGAATCAAAGGTCGTTAGCTCAACTTTGTTCTAAGTGATTCCTATGAACATTTTTCACCTCATAAACACTTCACACATTATGATAAAGAACATAACACATGTATTCAAATATAAATCATGGGATTAGATTTTATACGCATAGGAACGATGACTTATTTTTTAGCTAAAAAATGTAGGGTGTTACATTATTTCCTCCTTGGAATTATTCTTCCTAGAATGATGGATTTCTGTTGAAGTCTCATGAGTGTGGAATGATGTACACATGACATGTATGGGGATAAAGGATATAGCTGAGATAAAACATTATAACTTTATTATGAAATTGATTTCTGAGCTGACTCGTACAAGGGGTATTATAATGTCTGAGGTGGAATACTTGGAAATATGATATCATACACTGAACACTTATGAACTGAGTCATGACTAAATAGTTGAATTTGAAACATGATGCATAGAATGAACTAAGTTTGCAATTTTCATGGACGCAAACAAATTACTTCCTGGAATAGTCATATTTATGAAACTTCGAATAGTAAAACTAGATGGAAAATCATTTGAGCTTATCTGTCTGGTTGCTAATCTAAATTATTGTCTTTACGAACTCTCTTATTGAGAGTTCATACTCAACTGGAGTATTATTCAACACTCTTTGAAAGAAGTGCTAATAACATTAGAAATCAAAGATGCATGATCTAAGTAATACATCTGAATAAAGATCGAAACATGGCTATAACTCTGTAACAAGGAAGATATGCTTATGAAATATAAACTAGGATACAATTACAATGCCTTAGGCAAGGATCTCAAATACTCCCTCAACCATACTTGACATCTTGAATGCTATGCTCATTGATTAAACTTATGATCCTTACATGGGAACATATAACTACTCTAATCAAAATTTGAGTGGAACTACATACTCCCACCATGTTCAAGCCTAACTCAAAATCATAAGGTACTGCACATAACACCATAATGCTAGTTTGAACAATGAATTCAATACCCCATGCATTTTCATAGCTCTCACCTCAAGAAAAATTCTTCTTACCACTTCAACAACTTAATTCAACCTTTTACTAGGAATTCATTAGTGCACAATGCATTCACCTACTTATATACCAACATGACATTCAAGCCTATCATTATAATAACATATGAACTTCTAGGGAAACACCCAAAAGCATTTTTTTCATATTCTCTAAACCTTTATCAATAACAACTTTTTTGAACTATTCTTAAGAAAACACTCATGGAATTCTCAACTAACCATGAAATATACAAAAAGATTTGCCTCAATCTTTCTTCACACTTATAGCCTTTGATAAAATACGTATACAACAATCTTTCCCCAACATAAAACATTTACTCGCTCCCATCTAAACAATTATTCATCACCACTATCATTTCATAAGAAAAGGTCACTGAAAGGTTAGAACATAAGAACCTGAATCATGAAAGAATACTCTGCATGATTTTTACACTTAACTGAGGCCTGGGGAATAAAATATCGACATCATGGATTCATTAAAGAGATCAAAACTGAGGACATACATTACATAATTGTAATTTCACTGGTCATTAAGAGTGCATCATGAGTTATGGGAACTGAGCATACTGTAAAACATGAGTACATGAGTCATGAGCTGCATGACCTAAGTTTGAAATTCATGAATTTATGGAATATGATTCATACTGCTGAGTGAACTGGAACTCTTTATACTAGGAATTGGAAGCGTATATGATTACATGGAAAATGCATGAATATGAGCTATGATCATAGAGCCGGCTTATAAGGCTTGAGTAGCTGTGGTGATAACTGAAGTAAAAGACTTTTCACTGAGATGAGAATGGGTCAGGCATCTTCCACCCCTTACTGATGCTCTATAATATATTGCAAAACTACTAGAATCTAAGATCTTGACTTAGTTCCTTGTTCTATCATCTCCCCTTTAGATTTAAGCCGCCATTCTTAATCTAAAGACCCTTTTAATAAACGTTGAACTAAATTGCAATCGCTTTACTCTAGACTTTGAGATATAACAATACACATATATAATAAACTCACCTTGAAAGATTACACTTGAAAATGTAGAAACCACTGCTAATACTTCCTTCTAAGATATAACTCTTAACTTTCTATAGCCCAATAGTCATAATACAATAACTTAAACACTGACTAACTTAGAATTTTTTAGAGTATCACCATACCCTGAGTTCACACCATCTAGAATTTCAACTCTTCTTTCTATTAGCTCAATCATCTAAGATTCTAACACTTAATATTGGTATTCACAAACCTTTAAAGAACCATACTACTTCCGTTAAAACCTACTAATAACACATATCTAAACTTATATTTTTTTCCTAAACCATAAGAAATACCTTTACACCTGAACATCTAACATCAACAACCTATAGACCATAACTTAACTGGTAAGAACATCACATACTACATTAATAGCCTCATTCACACTTATCAACTCAATGTTACTATCTAAGCACACATATTTTAAAAACTTAGAAATAATAAAATCCTATATCACCTTGGGCATACCTTTAAATCACACCCACACCATCATACTTAATTTCGAATCAACAAACTTAAATTCTTGCATACACAATTTCAAGTCTACTGATTCACCTTTCATACAACTAGCCCCATGGATACCTAATCTAATAATTCTATATAAACACTATCCCCACTTTACTGCTGCTAAACATCTAGGTTCATGCTTCTAACTCTAGGTCATATGCTATTATAGGATCTGATAAGGAATCTGAGGGTACATATGACTTCGAATCAATACACAATTTGCCTGAACATGAATAAAACCTTTCAAACTTTGGAACTTAAAGGTACTGATGGGATACTCTTTAAGACTATGTGCAATCCCATGAATTTTTGTGGGTACTGTCTGAGAAAACTCTATCAGTAGGAACTTAAGCTTCACTATTTTTATTACCTTAAAACTAAGGTAGAGTTGTATGAATAGAGCATGATGAGAATCCACATAAGTTTCTTATAGAACATCTCTACAACACGATCCGATATATCAAACAAGGGAAATATTTCTTAAATGCCCTGTATCATCTTGAAGAAAAGTACAGACACCTCCGTACTATTCCGTAAGACTCTACTATACATGGCTTTATAGAAACCCTAGGACACTTTAACTTTGGGCTTTGAAACTAAGTTTTTTATGGCTTGAGACTACCCCTAGGCATAACAAGGTGCTTGGAACCACAAGTGATCCAAATCTAACCCATGAATTGGCATACTACTTGAGCATTTGATATAAATTGTATAAAACCTAAATTTACTAAGCAAAAATAGGATCTTGAAAAAGTCTAAATCAATGAAATACTGATAAATTTTACAACATGATAAAATTGAGGAAAGAAACTTGAATTACATAAAATGACTCTGACTGATTATCTATGAAACCTCTACTATACTGAACAATTCTATTTCTTCAATCAACAGAGGAATAGCATGAGTAGAGCAAATCCATGTCAAGAATGCCATCAAAATCAGTCATCTTTAACTCTATAAGATCAACTGAAGTAACTTTCTAACACCCAGTGATAGGGAAATTTCTGTATACCCTTTTGGCTATAATAGACTTACTCACTAGGTAGATACTGAGAAGGGCTCTACTAATATTTTTGGATTGACACCAAAGTCTACAGCTATGTAAGGAGTCACAAAGAAAAGTGCAGCTTCAAGATCAAATAATGCATATAAATAAAGATGGATGACTTGTAACGTACCCGTAACTATATCAGGAGAACTTTTCTAATCATACCAAGTCTGGAGAGCATACAATCTATTTTGTCACTAGAAGTGGTACACTGCTGAATTGGGCGACCTGTTGGGGTAGATGAAAATTTAAGTTGACCTTCATGACGAACATCTTTTTCCATCTGGCCAGCCCTCAAGCAATCCTTAATTATGTGGCCTAGTTTTTTACATCCGAAACACACATCACTGCCTGCTCTATATTCACCCTAATGATTTTTACCATATTTCCTACAAAACAAATTTATGTGACCACTATTCACACTACCCTGGGACTTAGAGCTTGATGCTCTATACCGATTGTCCTAACTAAACTTAGGTATTGGCGCACTAGCTGAAGATGGAGATAGGGTTGAAAATTTTTGGCAAAATTGGAAACGGTTACCACCTTCTGATCTTGGATGAGGAAATTTAAAACTACCTATTATGACCCTCTTATTCTCTCTCTCTCTTTTTCTCCTTAAGTTTCTTCTCTTCAATATACTGAGCATGAACCATAAGTCTCGATAGGTCAATCTCCTTAATAAATATGGCGGTCCTAAACTCCTTGACAACACTATCAGATTCACTAGATACAAACTTACTTATCCTGGACCTAGAGTCGGCCACCATAGTTGGAGCATACCTCGCTAGCTGAGTGAACTTGAATGAGTACTCCTTCATACTCATACTATTCTTCTTCAAATTTATGAACCTTGAATCTTCACTTCCCTCAACTCTAGTGGAAAAAACCTGTCTAATAAAGCCATGGAAAACTTCTCCTACTCTATAGGCCCTACCTCAATACCTTTGTCCTTCTTCCATTACTTGAACCAGGTGTGAGCTAATATCTGTAACTGGTATGCATCCAAGTCTGCACTCTCACTAGAAGTGACACCCATGATGTTAGGAACTTCTTGCACCCCATTCGTTAACTCCTATGGATCCTCCTCAGACTTAGATCCAGAAAACTAAGGGGGATTTAATCTAGTGAAGTCTCAATTCCTGGATGCAACTATATTCAGCACTAGATTGGCTGGAGAAATAGCTTGCTGGTTTTTCTGAGTAGCCACAAAATAGGCCAAAACTGTTAAAGCAACC
>NC_061114.1:183042148-183067627 GCF_002878395.1 Capsicum annuum
ATATATATATATATATATATATATATTATTTATATAATTTTGTTTTTCCAGTTTAACCATTTTTTTTCAAAAAATAAAAAAACTGGACCGTTCAACCGAATTTCTAAAATTTTAAACCAAAATCGATCCAAAAATTAAAATCAAAATTAAATTTCAATTTGATTTTTGAGATTTTTCGGTTTGAACCTAAAATTAAACAAAAAAGATGTACCAAAATATATTAATTGATACAAAATAAAAAAACTTTTATCATAAGTAAAAACTTAAACAAACAAATGTACCAAAATAGTATATTAATCGATATAAATTTTTTTAGGGAAAACGTATTCCCTCCTTTTTTTTCCACTTGACAGCTCAGTGGTGTCCATCCATTTTCTCTCAATTCAATTCTCTTAAGTCACAAAACAAATTAATCTCACAAAAACTCTCTAAAAAGTCTCCTCTCAATTGTTTTCCTTATTTTCCATTCTCAATTTACGATGGTTCCTCTGTCTCAATCAGGTATTGTACCTCTGTTGAGTAACAATTGTTAATGTTGTTAAGGAAAAAACTTTATTACCAGATTATGTTGTTAATATTGATATTTTCTGGCAAATTTGTTAATGTTGTTAATGGGTTCTTTCTATTGATATGATTGGAGTAACAATTGTTAAGGTTGTTAAGGAAACAAGACTCTGTTACCATACTCTGTTGTTAATGTTGGTATTTTCTAGAAAATTTGTTAATGTTGTTAATGTATTTTTTCTATTGACATGATTTGAGTAACAATTGTTAATATTGTTAATGGGTTCTTGACTCTGTTACTAGACTCTGTTGTTAATGTTGAAAGGTCCTTAGAACCGTACAAAGGTAAGTCACATAATTCCATGGTTGAAGTACTATCCAAAAATGCTACAAAATTTATGGCTTCAATTGCATCACTTACTACAATTGTGTCTTCTTTTACTGCTAAAACTATGGGTGTTTACGATTGAAACTGTTGTTAGCGATTTTCTATTTGCCTTTTCTAATATTGCATTAGTGTTTCTTGTTATTGCTGCTCTAGGATTTATCTCTTTGTTTTAGCAGAATCTAGATTATCCCTTCTGTCAAATAATAGATAAATATGCTTCAGTAATATTCCCTATTTGTGGACAAACACTTACTTATGATTCATTAACATATTTGGATACATCTGAAGCTTCTTTCGTGGATAAGTTACTGAATGCGAGTAAGAATAAGATTAAGCTTTTGGATAGTCATAGAAAGAATTATTAAGTGGTTGAGTAAGTGAACTTTGGTTGTTATGGATGATATTTTAATTGGATCGCACTTGAACTGCTATGAGAACTGAAAGAATCATATATACGGCCAAGAGTTAGTTTAGTCAGATTCACTTCTCTTACTACCTTTTTTTGGGTCTTTCCACATTCTAACCTCTCTAGGGGAAAATAAGGGACATAAAAGAACTTGTTCTTTTCTTCATATTGTATAATATCTATCCATTCTCATTTACTTATCATACCAAAACTGTTTCTATGATCCTACTCTACTAAATCTTTTGTGACTTTAGCTTTCATTTCTAGCCATCAGATAAGCAACCTCTGGAAAAGACATATCTATTCTAACCTAATATGCATAAGGTAGTATTAATCTGATACCTATTTTCTGATGAATTTTCTATAGTTAGGTTATGTCTTCCCAGCCTAAGTCTGCTAAGCTATGGTACAACTATGTTTGACCTCCTTTTGCCTAACATTGATCAAATAAAAACATACAGAGTAAGTGTTAGCTCTAATTGTTATCTCAATCTGCAAATATTACCATTACATCTGCCAGATGAGTTTTCTATACTGAAGTCCAATAGATGATGCACTTATCCACTGTGTTCCTGCTAATTCCCTTTTCTTTTCAAGTAACTCAAATTCTATAAGATATGATTCTTGTATCCATTTAGGAAATTTATTGGATCAATTTTACATTTTTAATGTAGTATAACTAACTTAAGTTACCAGAAAATCAATCTACAAAGGAGCTTATTCTTTTGGCTACCAGAAAGCTTAACAAGTTTAGAGCACTAGAATTCTATTTGAGTGAAATGTGAGCTACAGACTAGCCATCATAGGCTAAAGAAAGCAGGCGTCTATTTTGAATGCTTCATTGAAAAACTATAATCGAAAGGTTTATGGAAAGTTTGAATTGTTTCATCATGTTGGTTGACTTTGAACTTTATGCAATCATATTATTGTCTTTGTTGACTGTATTGGCTCAATAACTCTTTAGTGAAAATGAAGACCAGGAACTCTTTAAATTTTATTATTATGTGTTTTTATATATGGTATCTTTTGATTCAAAAATGACTATTCCGGAGCATTGAAAATGGATGATAAATATACTTCTTCCTGGTAAAGTGGCATATACAGATGAATTTATAAAAGGCATGGAAGAGTTCATTAAATTTGCTTGTAGTCAACCAAAGTACTTGTCTGAGAAAGTCATAAGGTGTCCTTGTAAAATTTGTAAGAACATGAAACACTTGATGCCCGATGAAGTTAATGTTCATATTTTTAAGAAAGGGTTCACTCCAGGATATTGGTATTGGACTTCACATGGAGAGGAAGCTACTTCAATTAATTTGAATGAACATGTCCATTCAAGTGCTTCAACTAGTCCTCAAGGATGTATCTTTGACATGTCTTGAAGCAGTCAAAGTAATATTCTAGCGGAAGACTCTAAACAAGTAAATAAGTATCAAGGTGTGGTGTATGATGCTGCTGGGATAGAAATCGATCATTATGTTGAGCCTATTGTAGAATAGTCTCTAAATATGGGTGCTAACAAATTTTACGAAATGTTGAATTCAGCTCAAGAACCCTTATGGCCTAGATGTAAATATTCAAAGTTGTCTACAACTGTTAGAATGATGAGTATTAAATATGAATATAATATGTCTCATGGTTTTTTTAATGCAATGGCACAATTGATGAAGGATACAAGCTATCCAGATAGTAAGATACCTCTTGATTACTATCGAGCAAAGAAGTTAGTGGCGGGGCTTGGTTTAACTAGTCGAAAGATTGATTGTTGTGTTAATGGATGTATGTTGTATTACAAGGCTGATCAAGAGATGATAGAATTCAAGTTTTATAAGGAACCTCGCTATAAAGAACGCATGGCAAAGAACGGTAGCAAAAAAGTTCCGCACAAGACTATGCATTACCTGCCACTTATTCCTAGGCTTCAACATCTATATGCTTCAACTCGATCTGCAGAGCACATGAGGTGGCACTCTGAGAATCGAAGGGAAGAAAGTGTTTTGTGTCACCCTTCAGATGGAGAAGCATGGAAATATTTTGATCAAACTTATCCATACTTTGCTTCAGAGCCTAGGAATGTCAGGCTCGGTCTTTGTTCTAATGGTTTTACTCCTTATAGGCAGTCAGCATCACCGTACTCTTGTTGGCCCGTGATTGTTACTCCTTATAATCTTCCTCCTGATATGTGTATGATTCTCGATATATGTTCTTAACATTCATAATTCCAGGTCCTCGCAATCCCAAGAATAAAATCTATGTGTATCTTCAACCATTAATAGATGAGTTGTTACAATTATGGACAGAAGGTGCACTAACTTATGACGTGTAAAAGAAGGAAAATTTTCTTATGTGAGCAATATTGATGTGGACAATTAATGATTTTCCTGCTTGTGGCATGTTGTCAGGATGGAGCACAACAGGTAAATTAGCATGCCCAATTTGCATAGAACAAACAAAAATTTTTAGTTTGAAAAATGGAAGAAAAGTTACTTGGTTTGATTGTAACCGTCAATTCTTGCCTCTCAATCATGAATTTAGAAGAAATAAGAATTCCTTTTATAAAGGAAAAGAGAAAAGTCTAGGCCTCCTCCTAGGTTAACTGGAGATCAGGTGTGGGAAAAGTGAGAGGGTTTTCTACGATCACTGAATCTGGTCCACAAAAATTTTATGGCTATGGAAAATCACATAATTGGACCAAAAAAGCATTTTTTGGGATTTGCCATATTGGAGGACCCATCCAGTTCCCAAAAATATTGATGTAATGCATAAAGAGAAGAACTTCTTTGATAATATTTTTCATACTGTCATGGACTAAAAGGAGAGGACAAAGGATAACGAAAAGGCAAGAATGGATTTGGAAGAGCATTGTCAGCGAAATGATTTACCCTTGCAATTGAATAACGATGGGAGATGGATTAAACTAAAAACAAAGTTTACTTTAAATAATGATCGAAAGAAAGATGTATGTGAATGGGTTGATCAACTTAAGATGCCTGATGGATATGCTTCTAATTTGGGTAGATGTATTGACATGGAGCATTTAAAGTTATTTGGGATGAAAAGTCACGACTGCCATATTTTCATGTAATATCTTATGCCAGTTGCTTTTAGCTCTCTTCCAAAACCTATATGGAAGTCACTATCTGAACTCAGTCTATTCTTTAAAGATTTGTGCTCAACAGTATTACGGGTGGATCATCTTATGCAAATGGAACAAAATGTTTTTGTAATCTTGTGTAAGTTGCAAAAAATATTTCCACCTAGCTTTTTTGATTCGATGGAGAACTTACCAATTCATTTGCCTTACGAAGCAAGATTTTGTGGGCTAGTTCAATATCGATGGATGTATCCATTTGAAAGGTATAAAATTTTATTACTTGTCTCATTATTTTATTAGATAATTATTTTATTTCCTAAAAACAATTATAGGTTCCTAAACAAGATTAAAAAGACTGTAAAAAAAGCCAGAGTTGAAGGATCTATTTGTCAACCATATTTGGCTCAAGAAATCTCATACTTTGCTTCCCATTATTTTAAATCTCATGCCCTATGTAGAAATAAAAGATTTGGGTGTAATTATAATGTCGTTGAAAAAAATGCAACTCACCCAACACTATCAGTCTTTAATTATCCTGGCCAAATTTATGGTAAGAAGGATGGTGATATTCGATGGCTAGATGATAAAGAAGTTGTTGAAGCATAATTTCATGTTCTTATAAATTGTGATGAGGTTAATCCTTTTATCAAGTAAGTATCAACCATATTGTTCATTTAACTATTATATTTGGGTTGAAACTAATGTGCTAATGTAAGTACATGCAGTTTGTATGAGCAAATCCTGAGAGATACTTACAGTGATCTTACTAACGATGTCATTGATAAACAAATTGAAGAAGACTTTCCATGATGGTTCAAAGATTATGTATGAATCGATTATTTTAATAAAGGATATATCAGTTAAAATGCATATCTAATATACTTCAATTATTTGCTAGGTGAAAAGTAATCCATAAGAGATGCTGCAGAATCTATATTTGCAAATCTTAACAATGGGATCATTAAGAAAGGCAAAGTCTTGGCCTATTTATTTTATAAATGGATACAAGTTTCATACTTATTCTTGAGGTGGAGGAAAAAGTACATATAACAGCGGGGTGTGTGTTACTAGTATTGGACAAGATGGCATTACAAGTGAATATTATGGTGTTCTTAAGGAGATTATCGAATTTGAATGGTCAATGACATCATTTATGAAGTTAGTTTTATTTTATTGTGATTAATTTGATCCCTCAAAACATGGCATGAAAGTTGATATCTAATTTGGTATTGTCAAGGTTCTAAAAAGAGAAAGATATTCTAAATTTGACCCTTTAATCTTTCCACAAGCTGCAACTCAAGTTTATTATGCAAATCATCTGAAAGAAAAGGAAATAAGGATGATTGGTGGGTGGTTATAAAGACAAAGACAAGAGGAGCTATAGATACACATATAATTTGGACATTGCTTACCAAGAGAAGCAATTATGTTTTAGTACAAGTATAGAGGATGACCCAATTGATTGCTTACGTGATGACCAAACTGATGGTGAAGAGGTTAATAGAAAAAGTTTTCAAACTGTTATTAATGAAAATGAATGTGATATAATTGAAGAGGGGGGGGGGGAGGTGAGGATATATAAAATGAATAAGAGAAAGGTGATGAGGAGACATCAAGTAAAGAAGCTAATGATGAAAAGGAGGAAACAAGTGAAGAGGAAGACTTTTTTGATAGTGATGATTCAGCAAGTCCCTTTCATACTCAAGAGGAAGATGAAGATGAATATGATGAGGATTGAGAATATTATATTTTTGATTTCTTTTGTCAATGTACAATACTATATTTGATTAAAACTACTATGATTTTTGTCAAAATTATTGTTATTTTCTTGTCTATGGGAAGAGAATTCACTTGTTAAATTTAAGTACTCATACAAACTATGTGTCATATGACTGCTTGTTTAATTTAAGTACTCACTTGCTTATGAAGATCTCCGCTTTGAGTCTTGTGTTTTTTACTTCTGATGTTACTAGAAATATCTTGCTTAGGTATTTGCCGATATCATTTAATCAGCCTATTGGTGCTACTACACTTTACTTTACTGCTTTATTTGCATACCTGATGACATTGAAGAGGGAGGATTGGTTGACTTATGTCACTCCAGTTCTTTTTTTTTTTCTACAAATAATCTACTTTTGTAAGTGAAATCAACATGAACTTGTCTAATATTCCTTATAGCTCTAACATTCTTTATTCACAAGCTGAAATCAGCTGTATCATGAATCACGATATCCATTTTGCTTCATTTAGACCTTTTTCACTCTAATACTTAATAAGATCGTTCTGTTTACTCTAATATATTATTTTTATCACCTTTATTTATGTGTTGTTCATCAATTAAAACACTAATATATTATTTTTCTATTTTTATTTGATGCAGGTGCAAGGTGTAGAATATAAAAGAGCTGGATTGCCTAATGGAAAAGAAGAGAAGTCAAGTAAAAAAAATGGACAATAGAGTGACAAACAGTTCAATTGACTCCCATAATTCCATCAGGATCCCTTCAATCTCATACTGGTTCACCTCATGTGAATAACTCTTCCTCACATCAACCAAATCCTAAAGTCAATCAATCCCAGAATTATAACATTGTTTTTCCTCCCATAGTACCATTACAATCCCTCTATTCCCATACTAGTCTACTTCATGTAAATGAGTCTCAACCTAATATTGGGATCAACCAACCCCAGCCTGCTATTATTGAATCTCCACCTCAATCTAATCGGTCTCAACCTACAAATCAAGATTCTGAACCATTAATGTCACCTACTCTAGCCACCTCACCTAATATAGTTGACAATGTAGCCGATGATAATCAAATATGGATTGTGCCTTAAGGGGATCGGTAATATGACTAACGTTTAATAATACATATATTTTGGTGAACTATTTATATGTGCAGATGTTTGATAACTGCTATATGTTATGTAGGTTTGATCCACACAAGGTAGTTATTGATGGTATTGCTACTTGAATTCAGAGTAAGTTTGAATTGGCTAGACCTTCATGGAAGAAGTTTCCAGAAACTACTCGCGAAATATGGTTTGAGGAATTCAAGATAAAAAATTTATACATTCTGATTCATGTATAAATATAATTATGGGACTATATAGGTAGTATTTTATTCATTTGATATTTGCAAAAGAAATTTAAGTGGCTTCCTCTCTATAATGATGCTATATGGTCTAATTTTAATAAAAGGGCATCTTAATAAATGACTCAACTTTTTCAAAATGTTAGAAAAAAATTGCCTCTAAAGCCACATTGGATGGGAGATGCAGTATTCAAGGAGATGAAGGTGTATTTGGAGTATGATGAGTTCAAAATAAAGTCTGAACGAAATAAAGACAATCGTGATTCAAATGCCGGTGCATCACATCATATAGGTGGTTGTGTACCTCATCATTTGATTTATAAGAGAATGGTAATTGTAAATCTTTTTAAATATATTTCTTTAAATAAAATAATATCATATTCAATGTTGATAACATGCATATCTTTTTTTGAATATATATAGAAAGAAGCTGCTGGAACAGATCCTTCTGTTTTAGAATTTTATTTTCGAACTCATCGCAAGAAAAGTGATGAAGGTTGGGTAACTGAGAAAGCTAAAGCTACTTATGTAAGTGATTATTTACTTGTTTACTACTTGAGTTCATTTCAATCTTGAAGTAGTGAAGCTGTGTGGGGCCAATTTTGATTCACTACTTCTTATTGCAATCTTGTTCTCTTAATATCTATTTTTTGTTGTAATCTTGAACTGTAGTGAAGTTGTGTGTGGCCTATTTCAATTCACTAGCATTGTTATTGACATCTTGTTGTTCTTGTTGTGGTTTGCTTCTTGTGTTTTTGAACTTGATCTCATATCAATAATGATAATATAAAATGAGCTTACAATAAAGAAATGGGATTCATTTAGCTAATCCCAACTTTTTTGGGACATAGTCATAAATGTTGTATTATGTTCGAATAAGTGCTTTAGAACCATTTAGTTAATATGGAAGTAATTGAAGTCGAGCAGTAGAATTAGTGGGTCTAATGCTGAGGTTTCAATATTTGTGTTAAGATTTTCTGCTTGGACTGTCAATTTCAATTGGTTTAACAGTTTCCCATATGTTAGCATATGTCCTATGCTTTCATATAGTTAGATGACTGCATTAACTTGTATAAAAATTAATTGAAGAAAGTCTTGGGATATATCGATGTACATACTATATCTGAAATAATAAGATATGTTTTTGAAACAATAACTAGATTGTTTAAAATAGTAATAATTTGCTAAACCGTGATTGAGAACTAGTTTTGCCATTCACGATAATATTCTTCAACAACAAAGTTACCTACCTGATATCTTTACCTATTTGTATGAACGTATTGGGGCTTTTTATCCATTTCTTTAGTAACATGTTAGAAAACCATTGTTTTACCTCTCTACCTCGTCTATAAGCACCTTCTATAACATGGTTTTGTCTCCCTTAGAGGTTGATTATCCCTTGGTTATTCATGTCAGTATACATGGCCAAACCTTGTACATTTTTCACAAAATAGATGTTTCCAGTCATAAGCCACCTGTTGGTTATTAATCTTTCCACTGGGATCAGAAATCTCAACCACATCTGTTAGATCTTGAGTCACGTTCATCTTCACTAAGAGTCTAGCGACGGACACTCTATTGTAGCTAGAGACCTAGAATAACACTAGTTTTCCAGTAGTTCACCATTGAAATCAGAGACTGCAACCTCCTGGACAGAAGAGAAGGTGGTTTTTTATACATCAGCATTCCAATTCCCTCAATTGTAGCTACGACGACTCCAGCTACTAATACATCCCAATCACCAGTCTGCCCTAGGATAGTAGCCAAGGCATTTGCTATATAAAAACCTAGGAGAAGTAGAAATACTTTCATAGGAAAATTTTTCCTAGCTGAATTAAGCTTTTCCAAGAACTGCCTGCCTCTAGCACCTACTATCCTTCCTAAATGTGTTCCACCTAGATCACGACCATCGCCATTGAGGTCATCTTGATCATCACTACTGGGAATTCTTCCTGTATCCAGAGAAAATGCTATTCTTGAACCATGTCTTCTTTTCTAGGACCTAATATTAGTAGATCGCATACATTTTAGACCAATCTTTGAAATTTGTTCAGTTACTTCTAGATTGTTAGAGAAATCCTGGATATTTGAACTTTTTGAAACTACAAACAATTGTCCAAGGCTTTTATTCTCAGCTGCCGACAAAGACTGCAACATGATTGCATTCATTCTATATGCCATGAACTTAAGAAATCTTGATTCAGTAACCCCACAACAAATGATTGGTAGCCTTTCACCTATGCGTCTAGAGAAAGATGAAACTCTATTTGATTCAGATTCTATTTAGTTTCTAGGATAAAAATTGTGGGTTTATGGGTATGAGGGAGAATGGTTGTAGAACCACAAAGAGTGAAAGTGTGACCTTAGATGGCGACCCATACTATTGATAGAATATGGACCGAAAAAGAGAACATCATCTCTATTCTGCATATTTTGGAGCTTTAATATGTAAAAGCCATCATCATGATTGTACAACTCAGGTTCAGCAACAAACTTCCAATAGCGATCTATATAGTTTCGCATATATGAGAAAGGAGCCTCTGCAAACGTGGAAACTACAAGGGCATTATTCCATTCATGTGTTTGATTTTCAATTTTAGGTGCTTCTAGTATTACCATAGGTCTGTCATCAATAACAGTTAGGGGTTTAAAATTAAGAGTCATACCAGTAGATATTGTATGGTTAAAGGTTAATAAGTTGGACCAAGCATTCCCCTTCTCCTTGGCAGAACCTTCCCCCAAATTGAGTTGTCAAGCTACTTCGTGAATCCCTTGGTGTGTCACCATAATGTTCTGATTCATACCCGTCTGTCAAGTGCTGTGAGACGCTTTCAATTCACCTTGATTCACATTTTCTTATATCATTTGGCTTGTAGAACCAATTTCCCTTATCAATTTCCTAGATCCCACATCGCCAGTAGTAACAACACCCACAGTCAAGCTAGGGCTAGGTGGAGCTATAGTGATTTTATTCAAGTTTCCTTGTACTCCAGTGTTCATACTAGTTGTCATTCCACTTCGATTCATTTTCAGCAGTGATATTCTCCTTACCACATATTTTCCAACCAAATCCTCCGTTGTTGGGGAGGTCCTAATTGTCAAATGGACTTTCTTTCTAGGTCTGCCTCTTTCTCTCTTTATCATCAAAATGGTATTGGTGCATGTTAGAAAAGAGAGCTAAGACGTACACCCTCTAGTGATTTTCTTTTCAAAACATCCTTTCCTTCTAGCTAACTTAATTACTATTTTGCAGTAACTTAACAAAAATGCAATTATCTATGTAATTATCATTTATAGGCAACCACATTGGATGACCCTAGGGAGTGAGTATTGAAAGTAGTGTTTCCTTAAATGTGGGAGTTTTGGCTATTGTTAGGATTCTTTACAGTCCCAATAAGCTCTTAGGTATGACTTGATATGTTGTGCCCCATAGCAGGTATGAATTTGATTTCTTCAGGCCGGTATACAGTTTTGAATTTGAGATAATTGTTAAATTGTTTAATTGTCCGCTGGTAGCTTGATGATTCACTTGAGAAAAAAAGTTCAATAAAATAATTATGTTTAGCACAACTTCACTTGATGTAATGTCCTGGCGTGAGCGCTCATCTTACTGAACAGTTAAGACATCTGTGTATAGAGCACTACATATGTAAGTAGACAAAAATAAATAATAGATAGTATGACAAATTCTTGTCCTTTTTTATTTTCATTACCTAGGAAAAAAAATGCAAATCAAGAACGAGAATGAAACTAAGTTCTGGTAAGGTTAAACTATGGTGTTCATATCTGTATATAGGTTCTTCGTTTAAGTATAGCACTCGAGAAGTGTGTTTAGTAGTTTTCTCATTGGCCCTCTCTTGGCCCTGTAACATCAAATCAAAATCAAAGAGATTATGATTCGAAGGATTACTTGGCACTATAATACCATGGAGATTAAAATCCCCCATTAGTTTCCACAAGTTAACATCTTGATAGACAAGAAGAACACACTTAAAATACCATTGTTTGTTGATAGAACAATTCAGACAATTAGACGACCCTCTATGTAGGGATACAATGATCTAGTGTAATTCTCAAGAATGCAGCTGCATCAGTAGATAAGTATATATCAGGGATGTAAATTTTATAATAGCAAATTAAAGAGGTCAAAAGATGTAAATATTAGTTTTTCCACATAATTTTTGCATAATTGTACTCGTTCAGTAGATGTATCTGTGACCTAACTAGCTACTTAGATATTGATGAAGTTTATAGAATTTCTTCCCTAAAGAAAGGATAGGAACCTGCTTGCATTTACCTGATGAATAGATTAGCGATCAAAGACTGACTAAGAAGAAAAGGCCGGATTTCCCTTACTTTTTAGGCTATCACAACAATTTTATCAAGCATGGATGGTCTTCAATTAGTAAGCTTTAGTGGCAGATATAAAGGTTAATAATATTTGTAAGTTGCGCTATTGGTCTTTGTTGTTGTCAACATATATAGACTAATCTCTGTTGTTGTCATCTAGTTCATATTTAAAAATATACAAACCTCTGTCGCTGTCATCTGGTTCAATGATTTACTATTGATTAAGTGCTATGTAAATGAGAAGTTAGTCTATTAATAATGTAGCAACGGTTAATCTATAATCTAATATAATTTATGCTAATAATATATTTCTTACCACTTTTTATGGTCTGACTTAACATATCCTTATACAGAATGAGTTTGAAAGAAAGAAACAAGAAATATTAGCTGTTCAAAGTGCATCAGCTGTGGATGGAGAAACTAATTCAGCTAGTCAGTCAGCTCAGTTAAGTAAAATGAATACCTGGGTGCAATCTATTGGTGGAAAGAAAAAAGGAAGAGTCAAAGGTCTTGGCTTCCTAGGTCGAAGTGTAAAGGCAACTAACAGTTCAACTTCAACTTTGCCAAAAGAAATTGATGAGATAGTTAAGTCTCAGGTTGATGCTTCAAATGCTAATTTGTATGCTCAATTGCAGAATGAGCGAAAGAAAAATAAGATGATGAGAAAGGAGTTACACTTGTTGATGAAGCATGTATACAACAAATCATCTTCAAACGATGAACGTCCATCTGAAGAAGACTACCAAGCTTTTGAGGATGAAAGTTATGATGACTTTAACGACGTGAATGGAAGTGATAATCCCGATAACGTGAATGAAAGTGATTCTGACCCTGATGGTTGGTAGTTTTATTGAGGATTCAAGTTTGAAATATTTTGTTTTGAACCATTTAAGAATCATACATTATTGATGTGGATGTTTTGAATTGTGTTTTTGGTTATCTATAATGTTTTACATTAAACTTGTTTTGAATGATGTTTTTGAGAATTATTGAAGGTTTTAAATAAATTTTTGATTAATTGTGAAATGTTTTTAGTAATTTTCGTGTTAATTATTTTGGTGAAAATCAGTAGGTAAAATTCTTTTTTAATGAAATTTTACCAAATAATTCATTCAAAATATTGCTAATTAATTGTAAATAAATCCGCAAACAACGTAGCTGCGGATTTATTTCCATAGCTAAATTACCTAGGGATTTACTTGACAATCTTCATGGGAAATAATTTGTGATTTTTTTTGTGGAAATCTGCATGTAAAATTCTTTTTCTTTTAATGAAATTTTACCAAATAATTCATGCAAAATTTTGATAGTTAATCTCAAATAAATCTGCAAATAAGTTACCTACGAATTTATTTCCACAGCTAAATTACCTAGGGATTTACTTGGCAATCTTCGTGGGGAATAATTTGTATTTTTTTCGTGAAAATCCGCAGGTAAAATCCTTTTTTTATGATCTTTTACCAAATAATTCATGTAAAATTTTGATAGTTAATCGCAAATAAATCCGCAAATAAGGTACCTGCGGATTTATTTTTGCCGCTAAATTTCCTAGGGATTTACTTGGGAATCTTTGTAGGGAATAATTTGTGATTTTTTTCATAGAAATCCGCAGGTTTTACCAAATAATTCTGCATAATTTTGATAGTTAATCGGAAAAAAAAATCCACAAATAACTTATTTGCGGATTTATTTTTGCAGCTAAATTACCTAGGGATTTTATAAATCCACAGGTAATAATTACCTACGAAGGTATTTCCTTTGGATTATAATTGGTAAGAAAATCTACAGGTAATCAAATTACCTGGGGATTTTACCACATTATTCCTATGAAAATCCTCAGGTAATAAGTAGTTTTCTTGTAATAAAAGATTCTTCTGAGTTATTTTCCATATTATCAAAAAATTTGGGCTGAAATACAAATCAATTTGGTGCTTCTATTCATAATTTTTGTAATGATTGTGCCTTAAAATTTTTTATTCTTCAAGTTTCAAGAGTTAATAACATTACCAAGGAATTATTCACCAAAAATCTTATTCGTACACCTATCAGTAAAATGATATAGCTCAAAGAAAGAAGAGGCATCTCATTGAGACTACTCACACTTTTCTCATAGAATCCCATCTTTTTCCATGTTTTTTAGGTGGCTAATATAGTCCTCACATCTTGCTATCTAATAAACAGAATGCCATAATCTTCTATTCAGAATCAGGCTTTCTATTTCATACAATTTCCTCAGTCACACTTTACATTATCCCCCGTTTTGTGTCTTTGAGAGCACATGATTTCTTCATAACTTAGCCCTCTGAAAATATAAATTAGCCCCTGATGCTCTCAAATGTGTCTTACTTGGTTACTCTTAAATTTAGAAAGGGTATCATTGATATTCACCTAATATTTATCGGTATCTTATGTCTGTCGATGTTACATTCTTTGAATCTCAACTTACTATACATCTTTTGATCATCCTGATATCTCTGAGGTCTTAACCATACCTCTATTCTTACATGGTCAAACCTTGAGGAATTAGTATTTACTTCTATATTGCTAGCTGTAGTGCCACCACTTCTGACTTATCATTGTTGTACGAATCTAAAATTAGTTCAAGATAATTCATGTCATACATTAGACACTTCTCCTACTGCGGACTTGCCTTCTCATAGCCAATCAATTACATATTAAAAAGGGATAAGTTCCACTCATAATTCAAACCCACATTATACTTTCTTAACTTATCAATGTCTAGCATCACCCCATTAAGCTTTTATATTATCTTTGTCTTCTATTTCCATCCCTAAGAATACAAGTGAAGCACTTTCTTCTTCAAGATGGAAGTTGGATATGATTGATGAGATGACTTTTTTACATACTAGTGGTACTTAGGACCTCGTTTCCCTTCCTGTAGGTAAATCTATTGTTAGTTGTTGTTAGGTTTATGTATTCAAAGTTGGTCTAGATGGTCAGGTTTATTTTCTTAAGGCTCACTTTATTGTAAAATGATAAATGTTGATATTTGGGATTAATTATACTGATACTTTTTTCTCTTGTGGCTAAAATAGAATTTGTCCATCTTTTACCTATCTATGGTTGTTGCTCGTCATTAGCGTCTTTATCAGTTAGACATTAAGAATGTTTTTCTACATAGTGACCATGAGGAAGAAGTTTATATGAAGAAACCACCTAGGTTTTATGCTAAGGAGGAATCCAGTTGTAATGCCCCAAAAATAGGTCCTAAGATATCATACGGTGCTCAAGACTATGAGTATTCTCAAGCTAACCCTTTAAGCCTTCTACTAAAGCTGTAACTCATAATACAGGAATCTAAGCATGCAAAATAATACTGAACTACTGAATATTGTCTGAACTAAACTAGAATTAACTGAACATATTATCTGAAAGAGTTTAACTAGGAAATCTGAATAACTGACACTGTAAGTCTGAAATGTATCTAATAGTTGGGTAATCCTCTAATAGTAATAACTAGAGAGTCACTGGGATAGACCCCTAACTGACTTGAACCAGATGAAAATAACTGAATAAACTACTCTAAAAAGATGGAATCTAATTAACTGGGTCCCCAAACTATGAGGACTCACCAAATATCAGGATGTAGACAGAGATGCTTGCGGTCAATCACGCTGCTGGAACTGAGCATCTGAACCTACATTATTAAACAATGTAGCATATAGACATATACGTGGATCAGTGCTTTTGGAATGTACATAGCATATGGGGGTGAATGCCTAAGTAAAATAGTGATGGAATGTATATCTTTCTCATAAAGAAAGCATGCTAAGTATAAATAGCTTACATTGGATTGAGTAACTGAAAAATGATGTCGTAAACCATGAATGGTAAAACATACTACATGAATACTGTGATCCACCACACTTAGTTCTAAATCTGTACTTGAAATCTGTTTTCATATCATGCATACTAAGTGTAGGAAGGACTCAATTTTATCTTATGAAAACTACAAGCTGAAATTCTGTAAGTATAGTCCTAAGTAGGACCATATCTGAGTAAATTCGTGATCCTTTATGCTTAGTTTCTAAAAGTTGTTCTATTATTTTGTTTTAGGACTTAGGTTTTAGGGAGGTTCTTCTAACTGACATACACTATATGAGCTATCATAGTGTCCAATATCTAGTTCCCTTAGGGGAAAACCTCACATTGGGGAGAGGTGTCATACTCTTGCCTAGGAGTATAACCTGAGCTAAGTGATCACAATCTGTATCTGTCCTCTATATAAATGGGAATAACCTGAATCTATACTTATGTTGGCTCGTAAAATGGAGAAATTCATGAAAACATACCTAAGCTAAAAGAATGCATGTAAAGTGTTTGATAAAAGGCCTAGGATGATATAATTCATGTCCCATGATTTAATAGTGCTTAAATAACAAGTCCATGCTCTATGCTTTACGATTTCACATGAATTCCACGTGATTGATATGCGTCATTGTTGTGATATGGATTGAGCATGATATTGAAGCTATGCAAGTATACGCATGTTGTATGAATTTCCCTTCCATACGTAAGATGTTGAGACTATACTTAGTGTGAAATCCCCTACTTATGATATGGTGAATTGTGGACTCCATTTTATGATCAAGTCAGAGATGTGTTTAATTTTCCTTTCATCGTGTCCGGGGGTACTAGTACCCAAAAAATATAGCTATGTTCCTAGAGCCATGTCACGTTATCAGATAATCTCAGTTAAGCCATGATCTATAGAACTCAGTCAGTCATGTGACTCAGGAAATCTCAGAAATCTCATGATCTCAATAAATTCTCAGATAGTAGTACTTTTCCGTCAGTCAATAGAAGTCAGTTACTCAGTCCATGTACAGCCAGTTAAATCAGGTTTAGTCTCTTTAGATGGGAGTAGAAGTCAGCATCGACTGAGCCCAAGGATGGGAACTCACCTACCAGTTTAGGGTGTGATTCTTAGTAGTCATCCTTGTGTTCCAAAACTACGTAGCCAGCGTAGGTTGAGACATCTTAACCTGCCAGATTAGGGTTGATGAGGTGGATTAACCTATCGGTTTAGGGTTCCCATCATTCTCATTTAATTACCTTCTAGATAAGGGTCACTCACAGCTGTCTTTATGTGTTGCGGTATTGACACCCTTCCAGTCGGGGCAGAGATTGGACCCCAACCAAGCTATATGCGTTATTGGGGCATGTCGGTTAAGCAACTACCTCCCATAGTTTTAGTCCCAGTCTTATTAAAAGAACTCAGATAGTTCTTCTAATTTCAGTATACCAAGACTATCAGTTACAGTCAATTCAATTACAGTATAGAACTCAGGTAGTTTCATTAGATTCAGGACTATCAGACACAGTCATCCATGTCATCCACAGTAAATGATGTATTAGCGTACAGATCCAGATATCATGTATTCATGATTTTAGTTAATATGTATGCATGTTTGTACTCTTACGTTTATATCAGTTAGTCAATTAGCATTCTTTATGCAAGTAAACACTTTTGTATTTAGCCTACCTCACTCATGTACTCGGTACTCCCAGTCGTACTGATGTATTTTCTCTATGGTGCTTTCTTTCATGTTACACCATAGGTTCAGATACACGAGTTCCAGATTAGCAGTAGCATTCTAGTCGAAAAGTTGCAGTGAGTCCTCGTCTATTCGAAGATGATATTATTTTATTTCATTCATTATTTCAGTTCAATTTTGCTAGACGGAGTTAGTTGGAGACATGTTCCTTCAACTCCTTATTTTAGATAGTATTTAGAGGCTTTTAGATTTAGTTCAAATTTTAGATTCAACTTTCAGTTGTTTTGGGTATTTGTTACCCTATATGGATGTTATTATTTATCAGATATTCTATTCATTTGAACCTTATCGCCTAATGTTTATGTTTTCCATATTTTACATATATATTATACAGTGTACAGGTACAAATATCAGTCATGAGTTAGCTTGTGGTCCTTCGGGGTCATAAGCACCGTATAGCATTTCGATTTAGAAAATTGGGGAGTTACAATAATTGACTTATACGCCCTTGTAAAATTTAAAATAACAATTGGAATCTCGATTTTACACCTTGGCGTGATGCGAAACTATTGCGTTACGTCACTGGAAAATGGACGAGTGCAAATTTTCACTCCACCGTGATGCGGTGCTATTGTAATGTGTCACTGAAAATAGACGAGTGAGAATTTGCACTCCAACATAACGTGGTACCTGTTCCATTACAATTTATGGTGCGACACTAGCTAATCACGGTGATCTATCAGAAAGGGACGAGTGTGATTTTTGGGATCACCGCGATATGGCATGAACATGGTGAGCTATTACCTCTCACGAAAAGTGCCATAACTTCTCACCCAGGTATCGAATTTAGGGGAAATTGGTATCATCAAAATGCTGAATAGATTATCTTTAATTTGATGGTCTTAAGCTGGAAAATTCTACATACATCAATAGTTATACCCTGTCAAATTTGACCCTTGTAGAATCAAACACCAATCTTTGGACGAATCTAAGGTTCTTGGTTCAATTTGTCTCTAGGTGATTTCTATGAACATTCTTCACCTTCTAAACACTTCACACACAAGGAGATGAACTAAATTAAGATAAGTACGGGGTATTACAATATCTACCCCTTGGGAATATTTGTCCTTGAATAAGACTAGTTAAGCTGAGGGTACTGAGGAACTGAGACTATATACTGGCATGGACCACTAAAACAGAACTGAATGACTGAATCTAAAACATAATGAGTTACTAAACTAATCTGCGAATGCATAAATTGACATGAAAATAATCACATGGCTAAAACTGAGACTGGGAAAGAAATAAGTTAAGGAAGATTGTTACCTTAGGCCGAGTTTAAGTTTGCGGAGAAGAGGTGATGATACTTGGTTCGCATGTCTGCTTCTGCTTCCCAAGTGGCACCTTCAACAGACTGATTGTACCAAAGAACTTTGACCAAGGGAACTTCTTTGTTCCTTAGTCTATGGATCTGGTGATCAAGAATCTCTACAGGAAGTTCTTTGTATGAAAGACTATTCTAAATATCCGTGCTTTATCGCGGAACTACAACAGCTAAATCGTCCATACACTTCTTCAATAAGGATACATGGAACACTGGGTGAACTGGTGACAAGTCTGCAGGTAGCTCAAGCTCATACTCTACCTTCCCCACATGACTCAATATCCTGTAGGGACCCATATTTTGGGGACTAAGATTTCCCTTTTTTCCAAATATCTTCACCCTCTTCATGGGTGAAACCTTCAAATAAATTAAATCATCAACTTCAAACTCAAGATCTCTTCTCCTTACATCTACATAAGATTTTTGATGACTCTAATCTGCCTTCAATCTCTCTCAAATTAACTAGACTTTCTCCATGGCTTCAAATACCATATCTGGCCCAATCAAAGTGGCATCACACACTTTGAACCAACTGAATGGTGACTTATATCTTCTTTCATAAAGAGCCTTAAATGGGGCTATCTGAATACTAAAATAGTAACTGTTATTGTAGGAAAACTCGATCAATGACAAGTAGTCATCCCAACTGCCTTTGAAGTCAAGAAAACATGCCCCCAACATATCCTCTAGGGTCTGAATGGTCCTCTCTGCCTGACAATCTGTCTGAGGGTGAAAATCTAAACTGAGATTAATTTAGGTACCAAGACCCTTCTGAAAAGCTTTCCAAAATTGAGAGGTAAACTGAGTACCCCTATTTGAAATAATGAACAAGGGAGCTCTATGTAATCTAACCAACTTTCTGATATACAACTTTGCATAATCTTTAGCTGTGTAGGATGTGTAAACTGGCAAGAAGTAGGCTGATTTGGTCAATTTGTATACAATAATCCAAATCGGATCATGCTGTCGACGCGAATGGGTTAACCCTATCACAAAGTCCATGTTCACCTCTTCCCACTTCTTAGTGAGGATTCCAAACTCCTGCAATGTGCCCCCAGGTCTTTGGTGCTCTACCTTAACCTATTGGCAAGTTGCTTACTTGGCTATAAATTTTGTGATATCTGTCTTCATACCACTCTATTAATAGACTTTCCACAAATTATGGTATATCTCGGTGGCTCCTGGGTGAATGGAGTAACATGTACTATGTGCTTCTTCCATAATCTACTACCGCAAATCATCAATGCACGATACACATAATCTACTCTAGTATCTCAAGAAACCATATCTCCCTTGGGAGAAAACCTCTACCTTTTATTATTTAACTGACCCCTTCAGTTTGACCAAACTAGAGTCCTTATCTTGCTTCTCTTTCACTTCAGAAACTAGAGAAGATTCTAAACTACTCGGAACCCAAACATTTTCTTCAGCGGAGTCAACCGAACTCACACCCAATATAACTAACCTATGAAATTCTCAAACTAATTCTCTCTTATTATTCTCCACATAAGCAACACTACCTATAGATAGTCTACTAAGGGTTTCTGCCACCACCTTAGCCTTGCCCGAATGGTACAACACACTCATGTCATAATTCTTCAATAATTTTAACCACCTTCTCTGACGAAGATTTAGCTCCCTCTGATTAACCCATATTGTAAGCTTTTGTGGTCCGCGATATATCAACATGAACTGCATAAAGATAGTGCCTCTAAATTTTCAATGCAAATACAACAATAACAAGCTCAAGATCATGGGTAGAGTAGTTTTTTTCGTGAGGCTTAAGCTGTCAAAGGCATAGTCTATAAACTTACCTCTCTATATCAAACCACAACCCAGACCAACTGTAGAAATATCACAATAGACAACAAATCCATCTGTACCATCACGTAGTTCTAAAACTGGGGATGAAGTGAGTCAAGCCTTCAATTCCTGAAAACTCTTCTCAAAGAAATTTAACCACTAAAACATAACTTTCTTCTGGGTCAATCTAGACGTGGGGGATGCAATAGACAAGAACCCTTTAACAAAACATCTATAATAGCCAGTTAAACCTAAGAAACTCTAGATATTTATTGGAGAGATAGGTCTAGGCCAGTTTCTTACTACTTCTATATTTTGGTGATCTACTCTAATGCTATCACTGGAAACAATATGACCGAGTAAAGCTACTGATCATAGAAAAAATTCACATTTGCTAAATTTGGCAAACAACTAGTGATCCCTAAGAGTTTGCAATAAAATTCTAAGATGGTCTGTGTGGTCATCCTCACTACGAGAAATAGACAAGAATATCATCGATAAAGACTATTAAAACATGTCTAAATACTATTTGAACACTCTACTTATCAAGTCCATGAAGGCTTGGGGCATTTGTAGATTAAAGGACATGAATAGAAACTTAAAATTACCATAATGGGTTCTGAAAACAGTCTTTGGAATATCACATTCCCTTACTCTAAGCTGATGATAGCTGAATCTAAGGTATATCTTAGAGAAGTAACTTGTATCTTGGAGTTGGTTGAATAAGTCATCAATCCTAGGAAGAGGATATTTTTTTTATTATGACTTTATTCAGCTAACGATAGTCAATGCACATTCACAAAGAACCTAATAAGACGAGAGCACCCCATGGAGAGATGTTGGACCTTATGAAATCTTTATCTAAGAGGTCTTTAAGATGCTTTTTTAACTCTTTAAGCTTGGATGGAGATATATGATATAGAGGAGTGGAGATGGGCTGAGTATCTGGATGAAGGTCAACACCGAATTCTACTTCCCTATCAAGAGATACCCCTGGCAAATCTTTGGGAAAAACTTTAGGAAACTCATTAACTACGTGGAATGACTAAACTATTGGAGCCAGACTTAGTGTCTTTGACTCAAATAGATGATAGATGTACTTTTTTAATATAGCTTTCTAGATTTAAGATAGGATATGAAATGTCTCTTGGGAGACACTGAATTACCTTCCCACTCAAAGTTGGCTCATCAGGAAACTAAAACTTCACTACTGAGTGCAATAATCTATAAATAAATAACAAGAATGAAGCCAATCCATACCAAGAATAATGTAAAAATATACCATATCTAACTCTATTAAATCTGCTAATATGATCTTGTGAAGAACAGTGATAGGACACTTTCTATAGACTCGTTAGGCAATAACTGATCCACTCACTGGGGTGGAAAATAAGAAGGGCTTAGGGAGTTTTTTAGTCCCTACCCTAAAATTTACTACAACTAATGAGGTCACATAAGAGATACTCGACCTAGGGTCCAACAATACATAAATTTCAAGATGAAAGACACGAAGCATATTGGTAACAATATCTGGTGAACCCTTTTTTTCCCATCGAGATGGTAAAGCATAGAAACAATTATGGAACTAACTGCCATCAGTACTGGATAATGCATAGTAAGGAGAGACTAGGCGACCTAGAGGAGATGGTGCGCTAGTAGCCTGAGTTTGGGGATGAACATCCCTACTTCTCTACTTAGTATGCAGATACTCTTTGATTCCATGACCCAACTTAATACAACCATAACAACCTTTCTATCCCAACAAACACTCGCCAAGATGATTCTTACCACACTTAGCATATAAAGGATAACTAGGTTTTTCATTCACACTATTATGAGATCTGGACATAGAAGTTTTACCCCACTGCTCCTTCCTAGATTTGGGGGTAGGAGAACTGGATAAAGATGGTGCTGGCATAGATAAGCGACCCTAAAACTACAAATGATTTCCCCCTCCAAACCTTATCTGGTCGTAGTCACAATACTGATTCTAGCCTTCTTAATTTTTCCTCTCTCTCCCCTTATACTTTTCTACCTCAATCTGTTGAGCATGAACCATCAGCCTAGCAATATCCATATCCCCAATAAGCATGGTAGTCCTACACTCTTTGACCACCAAACTAGACACTCCAGTAGCAAACTTACTCATACCAAGCCTAGGGTCAGCCATTATGTCAAAGGCATACCTAGACAACTGATTGAACTTAAGGTAATACTCTTTCACTGATATTGAGCCCTGCCTTAAGTTTATGAACTCCTCTACCTTAGCTCTCTTAACTCACGTGAAAAGAACCCGTCTAGAAACGTGTCATGAAATACCTACCAATTCAAAAGAGTTACATTCTCACCTCTACCATTCTTCAACATTACCACCCAATCATACACCATATCCTTCAAACTATAGTATGCTAACACCAAACTCTCCTCCTCAGTAACATGCCTAATTTAGGTGATCTTTCTCATCTTATCACAATAAAACTGTTGTTTCTCACCTACTTTTAACCCAGAGAACTCAGGAGGATTCGTTCTCATGAAGTCATAAATTCTGGCTATAGCTAAATCACTATTTTACTAAAGTAGGACTGTAGCCTGATGGTTGCCTTGAATATTGGCAGTCTCAATTTGGGCCAAGGTTAGGGTGGTTGGTTATCATTTTTGTGTGCATTAGCTCTGTGGGGAGGCATATTCAACTGTCATATAAGAGCATAAGTTAAAAATAGGTAGAGACACTATAAGGAATGTACGATAGATCATGAAAGAAAAGGATAGTTTTCTAAAACATCTCATAGCCTCTTGCTCATAAATGTGGTGCGCTTCACACCTATGATCAACACTCTACATAATATGGCTTGTCTGAATCCTTAGGACTATTATAACCTTACACTCTGATACCAAGTTTGTGATGCCCTAAAAACGGGTCTCGGGATGTCACACAGTGCTCAAGACTATGAGTAGTCTCAACCTAACCTTTTAAGCCTTCTACTAAAGCTGTAACTCATAATACAGAAATCTAAGTATGCAAAAAAATGCTAAACTACTAAATAATGTCTGAACTGAACTAAAATTAACTGAACATAATTTGTGAAAGCGTTTAACTAGGAAATCTGAATAACCAACACTGTAAGTCTGAAATATATCTAATAGTCGAATAACCCTCTAATAATACTAACTAAAGAGTCACTGGGATAGACCCCTAGCTGACTTGAGCTGACTAAAAATAACTAAATAAACTACTTTGAAAATTTAGAAATCTACTTAATTGGGTCCCCAAACAATGGGGACTCACCAACTGTCGGGATATAGATAGAGATGCTAGCGGTCAATCCCGAACTGAGAACCTGAACCTACATTATTAAACAATTTAGCACATAGACATATCTGTGGATCAATACTTTTGGAATTTACTGAGCCTATTGGGGTGAATCATTAGTAAAACAGTGATAAAATATATATCTTTCTCATAAACAATGCATGCTAAGTATAAATGTCTCACATTGTTTGAGTAACTGAAAGCTGATGTGTAACACCCTGAATCTAGTACTTGGAACGCTACACGGTGCCCATGACCCCGAAGGACCCCAAGCTAACCCATGACTGATATCTGTAAACTGAGTAGTGAATAATAGTAATAATATCATAAATACGGAAACATGAACTTATAGGCCATAAGGTTCAATACTAGTACATAATTGAAAAATATGGTATAACAATAATAAAATAACTGAGATAATTAGCTGAACATACTGTAGTCTAAAAGCCTCTAAACTATCTGAATAAGGAGTTGATGGGACATGTCCCCAACTAACTCCCACTACTAAAATAAACTAAAAACTAAAATAGTAATGTCATTATCATGTCCTCAAAAGATGAGGACTCACTGCTAACTCTGATCGCTGAACTGGGATGCTACTGGTTCTCTGGAGCTCGTGCTTCTAAACCTATGGTATAAGACACCATAGCGCAAATGCATTAGTAGTTTGAATGTACTGGTATACAAGTGAGGTAGGCTGAATGCAATAGGTTCATATGCATGAACAATACTAATTGGCTGACAAACATGAACATGAGAATACATGCATGCATATGTAATTGTAATTGACATTGTGATAGGACTGAATGCTAAGTTTTGACTACTAAATTTTCTAATAACATAGAATTATTAATATCTGAGGGACAGATACTATGTTACTAATACATGAATAACTATTTCTGACAGTTTTATTATAAAGAACCAGTCTGGTTGACTGTGTCTAATAGTCCTTAAGCTGAATAGTGATAACATGAGTTTTGATAACTAATATAACTGATAACATGAGTGACTGTATCTGACAGCCTTGAATCTGATGGAACTAGCTGAGTTTCATACTGTATATGAGTAACTAAACCTGAGATCAGTCCTATCTGGCGGGTGATCTCTAAATCTGATGATATCGTTACTGATTGACCATAGTTGAGATCAGTCTTATCTAATGGGTGATCTCGGAGTCTATTTATAATGATAAGGAGTGATTGTATCTAATAGTCCTAAATCTATACTACTGAGCTGAATTGACTATATTTGACAGTCCTTATTCTACAACTGAATTTATAGGATGTATTCATCTAACTGACATACCCCATACTAAACTAACTGGGGTCCAACCTGTAACCTCAGCTAGAAGGGTGTCAGTACCGTGCCACAAGTAAAGATAACTGATGTGGAGTCAGTCCTAATCTAGTGGGTGACCCCTAGGATCAATCCTATACATTTAAATGCACTAACGGGTGATCCCTGAGTATGTCAGTCCTATCTAATGAGTGACATCTCGTACCTATGCTGGCTACGTAGTTCTGAAACTTAAGGATTGCTTCTAGGGATGTTAGTCCTATCTAGCGAGTGAGTCCCTATTCCTAGGCTTGCTCGGTGCTAAATCCTACTCCCATCTGAAAGACACTA
>NC_061114.1:183070627-183095144 GCF_002878395.1 Capsicum annuum
CCTAGGCTTGCTCGGTGCTAAATCCTACTCCCATCTGAAAGACACTAAATTGATTAATTGAGCTGAACTGATTAACTGAACTAAACTGATTAGCTAAACTGAACTGATACTAGTGGTATTATTTAGCAGAGCTAAACTGAATTTACTGAGTTTTGTTGACTGACGGAATATACTGAGTTCTGAAGACTAACTGAGAATACTGAAGTTACTGAGATTGATTGGAAATACTAAGGTTGCTGAGATTATTGAGTACTGAGATCACTGAGATTACTAAACTACTGTGATTTTTGAGATTTTCCGAGTCACATGACTGACTGAGTTCTATGGATCATAGCTTGATTGAGGAGATCATGAAAACATGACATAGCTCTAGGCACACAACTAAATGTTCGGGTATAAGTACCCCCAAAACTTGATGAGAAGAAACTGACATAGAATGGCTTACTTGAACACATGACCAACAACATAATTCATAATTCATATATTAAAGCACTTCATCAAACATGTGATATGCATAAGCTTGTACATACATGGGGATTCCATGATATTATACTAGTTGGGCATTGTTCCTTTATCTAGGCATTTAATCATACACATGATAGGCATAGCATATGTAGACAACATTATACAATAATCAAACATCATGATTCATATCTAATTTCATCATCCTAGGGTTTATTTATAGGTTCACATGAATATATATCTATACAAATCAATTCCATATAAAATTGATCACCCAACAAGGATTTGAATTCAATTGATCATTCTTAACATAAACAAAACAAACCCAACATGAAGTTCATAAACAAATCCATAAACTTAAACTTAGAAAAGAGATTCTTGGGATTCATGGATGAAAGGAGTTCATGAATAAACACTATGCATACCTTAGCTTGTGATTCTATGAAGATTGATGGAGAGATTCTTGAAATTTAACAGTGAATTCCCTTGAAATTGAACCTTCTATGAAAACCCTAGGACTTGTTCTAGAGAGTTTTTAAGAGTAATTGAGTATAAGTTGCTGAATTATGGCCAAATCTCATGTTATAAGGCTTATATAGGATGGGAAATTAACCCTTTTAATCCTAGGACACGTATTTAATTTCTGAGAAAATTTTCCAATTTTCATCCTTGGCGTGATGTGCTAGTGTCACGCCAAGTCACTAGAAAGTGACAAATGGGAAATTGCACGGTGGTGCGACGCAGAGCTATTGTGTTGCCACCTTGTCTGCGACCTGGAAGTTTGGCGTGATGCGCCACTATTGTAGAGCAACACTGGAAATTGACAATTTCCATTTGAGCTATCTCCACGATGCACTGAAGGCTCAGGTGATACACTGTCTCACTAAAAAGACTCTAACTCTTCACTCACGTGTCAGATTTGGGCGAATTTGGTATCGATGGAAATCTTATTGAATTTTCCACATGATAAAAAGTGAAAATCTTGAAAATAACACCTGTACAAAAGTGGATTCATCTTTTAAAGAAAGCTTCTAACATTCTTAGGAAACTTTTCAAGCTAGGAAAAGTACGGGGTATTACATGATGTCATAAACCATAAATAGTAAAACAAATTATATGAATACTGTGAGCCACCACACTTAGTTCTAAATCTGTACTTGAAATCTATTTTCAAATCATGCATACTAAGTATAGGAAGGACACATTTTTATGATATGAAAACTAAAAGCTGAAATTCTGTAAGTAATGTCTTAAGTAGGACCATATCTGAGTATATTTGTGAGCCTTTATGCTTATTTTTTAAAAGTTATTCTATTATTCTATTTTAGGAGTTAGGTTTTAGGGAGGTTCTTCTAACCGACATACACTATGTGATCTATCATAGTATCCAAACTCTAGTTACCTTAAGGGAAAACCTCACTTTAAGGAGAGGTGTCATACTCTTGCTAAGGAGAATAACCTGAGCTAAGTGATCACAATATGTATCTATCATCCATATAAATGGGAATAATATAAATTTGTACCTACGTTGGCTTGTAGTTCTAGGGCATGTGGACATATATAACTCGGTGCTAAATACTACTCCCTTTAATTTGTATGCTCATTCTGTAGGATATCCACTTTAAAATTTGCATTGGGGTTTATAATGAAAACCAGTTGTGTATTGGTTTATTTTAAACAGTATTTAAAGCTGTGAATTGAATTCCATATCCTAACTGTGTCAAAATATCAAATCTTTTCTCAAAATCTTAATATGAACTAATCATAGGTGCTTAAAAGCCTTATTTTCTTGAAATATCAATACTCAACCTAGGTCTTAATAACCCATGTTTTAAACTCATGTGGAATTAAAACCAAGTCAAGTTCAATAATTAAAATCTTGAAATTTTGTACTAATTCTAGTCAAAATAGTGAAATTCAATTCTTAATGTATATAAAATTACATCACACGCATAAACATTCAAAATCAAGATGCATTTCAACATTTTAATCACTTGAAACATCATAATCTTCAAATAATGATAATTGGGTATGAACCCTAAATTGCAAATCATGTAAATTCATGTAAATTCAACTTTAAAGACAAGTTTTGGGCACAAGGATGAAAGGATTATCCTTGTTATATACCTTATATTATCTGAATGCAAAAGCTTGAACTTTGAATTCCTATCGATGTTCTTGAAGCTTCTTCTTGAACCCAAAAACTTGAATTCTTCATTATCTTGAAAAAGGAATGGTCAAATTTAGGTTTATTTGGTCTTAAAGTTGAAGTTTTAGGGTTTTATTGGAGAGAAAATTGGTGAATAAGGAGCGTAATATGCTTCGAATAGGGTTAAATCCTCTGTTTTCATGAATTAGGTCAAGAGTGATTGAATTAAACATCCTTGTAAAACTTAAACTCATGATCGGAATACCGATTTTAAATGTTGGCACGACAGGGTGCTATCATGTTGCGTCACTAGAAAATGGACGAGTGCGAATTTGCACTCCACCGCGATGCAGTGCTATCGTGTTGCATCACTGGAAATGGATGAGTGCGAATTTGCAATCCAACGTGATGCAGTACCTGTTCTACTATGATTTATGGCACGGCACTAGCCAATTATGGTGAGCTATTGGAATGGGATGAGGGTAATTTTGGGATGATTGCGATGCGGCATGATCGTGGTGAGCTACTGCCTCTCACAAAAAGTTCCATAAATTCTTACCCGGATATCGGATTTAGGCAAAATTTGTATCAATGGAAATCTAACTCAATTACCTATAATTTGGTGGGTATTACGTAGGAAAATTCTACATACATCAATAGTTAAACCCTTTCAAATTTGACCCTTGTAGAATCGAACACCAACCTTTAGACGAATCTAAGGTTCTTGGTTCAACTTGGCTCTAGGTGATTTCTGTGAACATTCTTTACCTACTAAACACTTCACACACTAGAAGATGAACTAAATTAAGAAAAGTATGGGGTATTACAATAGTAACCTTGTATGTCAATTGTACAGGATACTCTGTGGTTTTAAATAATACTCAATTGTTTGAAATAATTACTTCGAGCCTAATTTAATAAGTTTAGCATAATAATTTAGGATTTTATCATGATTCATAATAAAGGTGATCACTTAGTGTATTATCAGCATTATAAACCAAATTTGTGTATTTATTTAGTGGTTTATGTTGATAATATGATTATCACAAGCAATGATCAATATGGTACTACTAATTTGAAGAAACATCTCTTTTAGCATTTCAAGACTAAGGACCTGGCTGGCTAAAATATTTTCTAGGTATTGATGTTGCTCAGTCCATATCAGGTATTGTTATTTCTCAATGTAAGTATGTCGTAGACATTCTTTAGGAGATCAGAATAATGGTATATATCTAATTGAAACTCTTATGGATCTTAATGCTAAATTTTTTCTAGGATAGAGGGAGACGCTCACTAATCCTAGAAGGTATATAGACGGTTGGTTGGAAAGTTGAATTATCATATAGTGACCAGGAATATCTTTTCCTGTGAGTGTTGTAAGTCAGTTTATGACTTTCCCCTATGATAGTAATTGGAACTCAATTGTTCATATTCTGTGATATATATAAAGTCAGCTCCAAATAAAGGACTACTCTTCGAGGATCAAGGCCATGAGTATACCATTAGAGATACATATGTTGATTAGACAAGATCACCCTCTAATTGACATTCTACATCCAGATATTATGGTTTAGTAGGAGCTAACTTATGTCCTAAAAGAGTAAGAAATAGATGTGGTTACTCAATCTAGTGTGGAAGCAGAATATCGAGGAACGGTTGTAGCAACTTTTAAGCTAGTTTAGATTAAACAGTTGCTGAGAGAACTAAAATTTGGAGAAACTGGTATGATGAAAATTATGTGTGATAATCAGGAAACCCTTCATATCGCATCAAATCTAGTGTTTTGTGAGAGCACTAAGCATATAGATATTGATTGCTTTGTAAGAGAAAAGATACTCCCCGGAGATATTGTTAGAACATTTATGAAGTCAAGTGATCAACTTTCAGATATCTTCACCAAGTCCCTCATTAGTCCTCGAATTAATTACATTTATAACAAGTTAGGTATATATGACTTATATGTACCAGCTTGATGGGGGCGTTAGAATATGAGTAAGAATAGGAATACTATATAAAATCCTACTTAGAAAAGGATTGTAATGTAGTGTCTAAAAAAGGATCTCAATCTAATTATGTAGATACACAATTCAATAATATTTTTCTCCATAATTTCTCACAATATACTTATATATATTTTACACGGCACATGATCCATGAATAGTTTCATCTAAGATCATGGTAGAGGATATAACTTATGATCATAGACTTATATCATGCCATTAGGCATTTGATTAGACATTTCACAATGATTTGAGAACTTTGAAGTTGACCATGTATTTCTACCTTGATAGGATGGATGAAATTCTTGCCCGGATATTGAATCATTAATGACAATGTTGCTAATGCATTGATGAACTCATTCTAAATTTGAGTGACTTGTCTGAACTCAATATTCATTCATTTTCCATTTAACTCTTTTACATAGTGTGAATATGTCAATATCTTGACATTTTTAATGATTCATTCTCCATCATGAATTCGTGATAACATAAATATGGAATTCTAACTTCTCTCACTAGATGTCAAGATCCTTAGAAACATTGTGATATCCTTTCTCCACTTATAAAATTATATCCCAAACAACTACAAGGTCATTTATTGTTAATACTCTAGAGCTAATGTAAGCACAAAATACATGATTTTTTTTGGTAACTAGTATAAACTTTACCAGTGGAGAGAAGTATATTATTTCATTGATATGTATGTGTATATATACAAGAAAACACACAACAAATAATAAAAGAATCAACTAATAAATAATTATGATCTTATCCTAATAAAAACAAAAATAAATCACTACTGAGATACTAAGATAAGGAAGATCAATCATGATATATCATAAGATATCTTAGTATCAATTGAGAGATATCACTAATATGCCCTTGCAAGATGGTGGATCGGTCCAATATACCAATCTCGGTCCTTAGTGCTTTGAATGGAACTTTTGGAAGTGGATTGGTAAAAAGATCATCCAGTTGGTCTTGGGATAAGACAACAGAAACACGTAACAGGCCTTGTTGGTAGAGATTTCAAACAAAATAACAGTGAATCTCAATATTCTTTATTTTGGAATAAAAAACTAGTTTAGAACACACATATGTCATGCTAAGATTGTCATGGTAGATAACTGGTGGTTCCTTGAGAGAAATAGATAACTCTTGAAGAAATTATTAACCCAACAAATTTTAGCTGACGCTGAAGTAGTAGCAAGATATTCAACTTCTATGGATGAGAGAGCAACAACTACTTGTTTCTTAGAACATTATGAGATCGAATTGGATCTTAAGAACATAATATTTGTTGTAGTAGAGGAGTGATCTTCATGATTACCTGCCCAATCTAAGTCAAAAAAGGCGTGCAGATTTAGTGGCTTACCTTAGAAAAGAAATAGGCCATTAGAAGATATTCCATCAAAATAGCGAAGAACTCATTTTACCATATCCCAATATGTAGTCATTGGAGCACTTGTAAACTGGAAAAATTTACTTACAACAAAGCCAGCATCCGGTCTGGTATGGTAGATATATTGTAAACTTCCAACTATAGTTTGATATTCTTTAGGATCCTCAAGTAGAGAGCCATCAGTACTTATGGGAAAAGATCCACTTGCTATTGGTGTGTGCACTAGATTAGCTTCATCCAGTTGACATTATCTAATATCTTATATATATATATTTTTGTTGACTTTAGAAAATTCGAGAAGGTGCGCGAATAACTTAAACACTCAAGAAAAAATACAAATCACCAAGATTTTTAACAGAGGAATGATTAGCAGGACACACAATAAAATCTTCCACCTAACTTTGATGATTACCCATGATAATTAGACCATCAACATAGATAATGAGATAAAGTAGAACTCTAGATTTATCATATTTAAAGAGGCAATGATCTAACTAGAGTGGTAAAATCTATATGAAATAAGATAGGATTTAAGTTTCTCATACCATGCTCATAGAGCCTATTTAAGCCCATAAATTGCTTTGTGAAGTCACAAATAAACCAGGGAGGTTAAGACATATAAACTTACTCTGTTAGAGTATCGTGCAAGAAGGTATTATTTACATCTAACTGATGAAGTGGACAATCAAATGAGCCAGCCAATGAGAGAATAACATATAGTATGGTATACTTTGTTATTGAAGAATATGTCTTGCCATAATCAATACTTAGACACTGAAAGAAATTGTCACAACTAAAACTGAGGCCCCGGCCGCGATAGATATCCCAAACCATGGAGGCCCGAAAGCCCTACTCTAACTAGAAATCATATACACAATTCAAATATTGTAAGAAAAATATGGAAAAGCATGATAAGATGGAAATATGGTCATTCTTTTACTTTAATTGAAATACAGAAATGTGTTCATGAAATATTTAAAAACTCCTGACATTAATCTGTGAAATCTCTAGCAACTCAAAAACACTACTGTTTGAATACTAAGACAAGGCCCTTAGTCACACCATAAACCAACATGAAATATCAACGTCAAATCAATAAGGCCTTCCAAAACAAGGGAGGCTCACCAATTGAAAACTTCAGACAACCTAATATACTACTTAGTGGGACCTCGGGACTGTGTCTCAGATCCTTAAATATGGGGGGGGGGGGGGGGGGTCAATGCATATGTACTAGTATGTGAAACAACCAAAAAATAGCATGTTTTTATACAAAATAGGTGAGAGCAATTCACAATAAAAGTGAAAATTTTGTAAGTAAAATTACATGGGCATATTTGATAAATTTTAAATCAATTCTTGACAAACTTGACTCATTCTTTGTTATTCTTCTGAGCTAGTTGGTATACCCTACAAATCTGTAATCCCATGGGCTATGTGGGACCCACCCTTGACTCAGTGTCCAAGACTCCAATCTAAGTAGCCGCCACTATAACATTTTTGGCCTACGGCCATTCTGGTAAAATGTGGCCTAAAATAGTAGAAAGTATGGCCTTTGATAAAAGGCTACACTTTTGGACTTTAGGCAACACTTTTTAGGGGGTGGCCTAAAGAGGCGTAACCTTTGATCAAAGGCCACACTTTTCAATTGTTTCCATATCAGCTACACTTAAAAAGTGTGGCCATTAAGGTATGAAGGCCACACTTTGTAGCTTTTCATTGGCAACACTTTTATTTGATAAAGCTACACTTACAAGTGTTGCCTTAGTTTTGGTATTGGACACACTTCACAAGCGTTGCCTTTTGTAGCACCTCTACAACAACACATAAAAATTGTTGCCTTTGTTTTACTATTGGGAATGCTTCAGAAGCATAGCCTTTTGTAGTATCTCTATAATAACACTTAAAAAGCGTGGTCTTTACTTTCTTAAGGCCACACTTTTGAAGTGTAGCCATTAATACCTCTCTAAAGCAATATTTACAAAGTGTTACCTTTACTAATTGTAAATACACATCTAAATAAGTCACACAATATATATCCCTTCTCCCAATGACCACACGTTTAAAATATAGCATTCTTGTCTAGTTTATACGATTAATATTTACTACAAATTTTGATTGAAAATACAATTATATTCTAATACATCCACTAGTCATATTATACATCATTATTCTATTTAGATCATCTCAAAACACAATGTTAGATAAGAATAACTCAAAAATTATAGTACACACAAATTTTCATCATGTTCCCTTCGAGAAATAGACTGACTCCATGCTTAATCTACACTTTGCGGCATCCTCGATCACCATAGACATTATTATTCATAACTTTGCTGATTTGTGAGTTGAAATATGATCCTCTCTAGTTGAATAACATACTATATTATTGTATATACCATCTTGAGTAATGGCATACGTAATAAATCTGTTGCTATTTACTTTCGATAATGAGTTGACAAGTTCTTTAAGGCCCTATACCAATATTAGTGAAGTCAAATGCAAGTGAGATTACAAATGTTACTAATATTCACTGAAATTTTATGAAATGAAAAGAAATACAAAACACAATATGCTAATACACAAAAAATGAGCAGTAACACTAAAAAATAAAATATGACAGTAGCCTAACCAAAGGACAAAACAGAACATATAAAATAATGGAATTAACAAGAAGTTACACAATAGATAGTAGAAAAGGAATTGTAAGTAAGAATCAAAAAGGAGAAAATTATAACTTAATGCATGGAAAGGATACCATGTGTGAAGATTACAGAGAAAGAACTAAGAGAAAGCACAGGTGTAAACTTACAGCAAGAGCCTCTAAGATATTCTCCAGATGTTAAGTCGAATTTGAAACATCAGTTGCCATATTTTTTTGTTACATACATAAGATCAGAGAATGACAAACCTTGCAAGTAATATGAGATAAAGAGGTAAAGATAATGGAATGAAATTATAGACCACGAGAGAAGGCAAGCATCACATGAAATATCAAAAGTTAGTCATGGTGTCTTTCCCTTTACCCTCTATCTTTTATTTGCTTACTTCTTTTTGGAATGATTTTTATCGAAGATAAGCCTGACCTAGTTGATATAATAAGCACAGAAACAAGCATATCACTACCTCAGCCCCAACTTAGAAGCATTGTCAAATCAAAACCAATTTTCTTTAAGTTGAACCCTTTCTGCTTTTGAGAAAAAGAAATTGTTGAACCCTAGACCTTAAATAAATAGACCATTAAATCTTACATTTAGTAGATCAATATCATATACATTTTATCCATATACCTTCCAATCATTGAGGAAATTGCATAACCTAAAGAATGCCCTACAAGAAAGGTATCTAAGTCTTGTCATTTTGAATGATATTTTGTACAACTTTCAAACCCATATCGACTCAAGAGGTATTTTTGAGATGGTATACAATGAATCGGCCATTAACCTTCATGTATCTGCATAAGCTATATCCTTCTGTGTTTGTACCTTAAAAGGCAATTACATACTTTGGTTGATTCTGATTGTTAGACAGTGTAGCTGAGTGACAGTAGTAGTTAGGAGATTTGTATTTGAAAATGGCACCAAAGATAGATTTATCTTCAATGTCACATTCAAGAATGAGCACGCCCTTTACCAAGCTGACCACAATAGACCTCTTATGACTTGTATTACTCCTGTGATTTGAAACATGCAAACTACTTCAATTTCCACAGAAACATGATTCAAGCTTTCAAAACCAGCTATTGTAGGTTACTTGTCTTTATAGGTTACTAGTGTTCATTACCATCTCATTGTCATATTTCACCCATCTTATGGGAAAATAGAGTGGTTTTATGCCTAGTCCAAATACTGAGGTCATACGGAAGGGGATGATTACAAGGTTATAAGGTTAAATGGTGGCCCTTTAAGGTTATAAGGTTAAACGGTTACCATTAAGGTTACAAAGTTATAAGGTTAAACAGTGGCCATCAAGGTTATAAGGTTGGTTATTAAACGGTGGATGTTAAGTTTTATGTATAGATTAGCCTTTAAACGGTGGCCATTAAGGCTAAGGTTATAACGTTATTTACTTAACGATGGCCATTAAGGTTATAAGGTTGTTTCCTAATATAAGGTTATAAGGTTAAATGGTGGCCGTTAAGGTTATAAGGTTGTTTCCTAATATATGGTTTTAAGGTTAATCAATGGCCGTTAAGGTTATAAGGTTGTTTATTAAACCATGTCCGTTATGTTTTATGTATAGATTAGGCTTTAAACGGTGGCCATTAAGGCTAAGGTTATAAGATTATAAGGTTGTTTCCTAATATAAGGTTATAAGGTTAAACGGTGGCTGTTAAGGTTATAAGGTTGTTTCCTAATATAAGGTTTTAAGGTTAACCGGTGGCCATTAAGGTTATAAGGTTGTTTATTAAATGATGCCCATTAAGTGTTATGTATATATTAGGATCTAAACGGTGGCCGTTAAGGCTAAGGTTATAAGGTTATAAGGTTGTTTCCTAATATAAGTTATAAGGTTAAACTGTCGCCGTTAAAGTTATAAGGTTGTTTATTAAACAGTGGCTATTTAGTTTTATGTATAGATTAGTATTTAAACTGTGGCCGTTAAAGCTAAGGTTATAAGGTAGTTTACTTAATGATGGTCGTTAAGGTTATAAGGTTATAAGTTTGTTTCCTGATAAAAGGTTATAAGGTTAAACGGTGGCCGCTAAGGTTATAAGGTTATAAGGTTGTTTCCTAATATAAGATTATAAGGTTAAATGGTGGTCGTTAAGGTTATAAGGTTGTTTCCTAATATAAGTTTATAAGGTTAAACGGTGGCCGTAAAGGTTATAAGGTTGTTTATTAAATGGTGTCCGTTAAGTTTTATGTATAGATTAGGCTTTAAATGGTGGTCGTTAAGGCTAAGGTTATAAGGTTGTTTACTTAACAGTGGCCATTAAGTTTTACTCTTATTAAGAAACTGGTTGTGCGGGATCAATTATGGTTACATAGCGTGAATGGATTTCAGGATATTTAAGGGAAAGCGAAACAGCAAAGATGGAGCATCTAGATGTTTTTGCGAACTTACTACAACTATCAAATTAAGTTCTACAAATTAATAAGCTATTGATATAAGACTAAGTGTGTATCAGGCGATTCAAGCCAACACAAGAGCAGCAAGATGAATAACAAGGTGCTAGTGAATTGAAATAGGCCACTCACAGCTTCACTAGACTTTAGATCTAGTTTTGAGCAAGAAAAGGGATGAACAGAACAACAAAATGCTAGTGAATCAAAATATCCCCACACGGCTTCACTAGTCTTTAGATTTAGTTTTGAGCAAGAAAAGAGATGAACACAATAACAATAATGCTAGTGAATCAACCATTTTTTTCACAATAACTCTAAAGTTATTCTTTGTTCAAGGTATTACAATGGAAAAGACCATTGTTTTATCCACATACCAGCTCCCCATACAACCAGACCTTACTAAATAGGGATATATTAACTATTAAAATTAATGATTTAAAGAGGTACCATAACAACCTCCTTCAAAATATTGTCCCTGGGCACAAAAACATTTCTTCACATAGTGCGGAATTGAGTTTCTTGTCTGGTGGATCTGATCTATAGTTAGGGGGCTTAACAGTTTTAAAAGTAGAAAAACTTTGAGAAAACATCTTGTTAAGGTTATAAGGCTATAAGGTTAAACGGTGGTTGTTAAGGTTATAAGGTTGTTTACTAATATTATACTCGTTTTTCGTTAAGTCTTTTAAACACTGTATAGGCATTGTTACCCATCTGTTATCAATCTTTTATTCATAACTTCCCTCAGTAACTTTTTCTTCATTACAATGTTTTTGCTTCCTTCCCTACCAGTATTCAGACTTTGCCCGATGGCTAGTCTTTTTTTTTTTTTTTTAAATTTTTTTCTTTTTTATATTTCATTGTCTCACAGTACAGATAACAACATAGTAATGAAATATGACCAATTACTGATGCTATCAACCCGACTATATTAGTAACCACATCAAAATAGCGATCCAGACAAATACATCGACATTGTAGGCAAATAAATCATCAGAAAAAGACATGGAAGCTAGATGGTAAAGGATAATAAAAACATACCTTTGCATAGGCACGAACAATGTCATTCCCTGAGCTTTTTCAGTAAAGCCACAAGGTGAGTTTTACCACTACTACAGTTAACATGATTGAATATAACCATGCAAGCTGATTCAAAGTCATCTTTTGAGGAGGTTTATTTTCAACTAGTTGTTCCACAGCCAGGATCAATACCTGAAAACCTAAAAATTAAATTATCATGTGATATCAGTTAATCTCTACAAGACTAACATTAAGTTCACCTGTAATTTTTCTCTGCACACTTTACTACCTGCTTACAAGATTAGCATTTTCAAAGGTCAACAACAACTATTCTCAAGTTAATACAACTGTGGAACCAACAATTTCTCAGATGGACAGATAAAATAAGGAATTATAAAAACTTTAAATTTATATAACCCTCGAGAATTTTAACATGAAGCAAGGACGCTTTGACAAATTAAATGTAAATAACTGAGTGAACAATATATGAAATCAGCAGTTAGATAAAAGCCTTTGTGGGAAATAGATTGATAATTGGTTCATTTCATTAATTCAATTGCTCGTGCTACCCAATCCAAAAGCTAGTAGCTGCTAAGTTTCAATAGGAAAGTGTACTCACCTTTCCAATTTGCTGGTTTTTCTTTCTCAGCAATACCACATGATCACAAGTAGTTGTGGGGTTTTTTAATTCACTCTCTAGTCTGGCCAATTCTTTCTGTAAATACTTCACTAATGCCTTATCAGACATTACAACATTGACTTATGCATTAGTGGTCACTTCTCTGGCACAACAGGAAAAAAGAAGTGTATTTTAAGATTGCTCTACATGGCTTCGAGCAGTACTCAAAGTGAAGATTATGGCAATTTTAGCATTGCCCCCCAAAGCAGGTTGAAGGATACGAGTTAGCTTAGAATCTCGGTAATTGATATGCCCATGTATTCCCTTGCTGCAATTAAGGTAAGTGTTATATGAAGTGAAGCTTCAACAATAAGGTAGTGGAAAACATGAATTGAATGCACAGGCATGTATATATAAACAGCCAAAGGGTGTGATGGAAGTCCGCAAAGTGGTTAACATCATTTCATGTACTGTTAAACATAGATACAATTCACATAGAAACACTATTTAACACCATAAATTTTATCTTCGCTAATTAGACGAATGAAAAAGAAAAAAAAATCCCCAACTTGCTATATGGACCGTAAAACTGAATTGATGTTTAAAGACCATTCAGACATATAGCTAAGCTACAGCAAATCCAGATGTTTTAGAAAGATGATGTAAGAAATAAGCAATCAACCTTAGCTTGCGAATAACCATTCCCAAAGTCAACAAACTAAGATTAATATGACAGTCATCTTTCAGTCTCTGTCCAACTGACAGCGCCTGAGATGCATGTTCACTTTTAGCCAGATCAATAAAATTTTGCATTCAAAAGTCATAAATTTTCCATCATCAATTCATGTGTCCATGTCGAGAATGACGATAGACCCCTACAGTGAGCTAATTGATGAATACCACACTAGCAAAAAGAGTTGTTTTGTTGACCTTCCCTATAAACTCATAAGCTGAACTTTCAATTGTCTGAAATAGAAGAACAGAAAAGTATTAGAAGGATAGTGACTGTATCAGCTGAACTTTCCTATAAATTAAATTTTACATATAATCATATATGTCTATGACTGTAAACTCTGTAATTCCATTCATTGTGTATGTATTACCACTGCTTGTTTGCCCATATGAAAAGATAGTTGATGCATAATATATTTAGGTAGTCTTAACAGTATCAAATGAATAGCAAATCTACAACAAAATGTGAGAGGCATATGACTGGTACACTCATAGTTGATTCCACTGACAACAAAAAGAGCAATCTCCTTTGTTCCGCCCTCATACACTTCCCTTGTTCAATAATCACCTTTATATACCCTGTCTAATCTCAGAAAAGTAAAACAAGAAAATATGTGTAGCATTAGTAAATCATTTATAAACTGCACTTAAGCTACCAATGAAATTATCCCAATAAATATATATGGTTCTGCAGAGTAGAATAGCCCAATCCAGGAAGTGATCTCAGCCTGAGTTCACAAACAAAAATATCCAGATCTCGTCCTCAATTTAACTATCACAAAATATTCCTCATTCTATAACAATTAAGTCTAAATGCAAAGGCAGAAATGGGAAATTTTCTTACCAAATGTATAAGCTATTGGCAATCCAGACCGTTCCGAGAGGATGTTCCTATATAAGATGGTGGTCTCATTGATACACCCCCAATATGAAACTTCATTCCTCATGATTTCCTTTTCACTTAAAGGCCTCAGCCTTACCAACACCAAGATCTTCTCTTCACCATCCAATGCAGCCCCTTGCATTTTCTCCCACTTCTTTAAATCCTCTCCACTAATAGCTCCCATGCCTATCTTACCCCCCTCTTATCTTTGTAACTGCTTGATCACATTTCCAATAATAGACTCATGATTCAAGGGACACCAAAGGAAAGCGTAAAAACTAGCAAACTTCTCACTGCCTTATATTGCTTCTGCCAACACCCAACAGAAAAAAGAAAGACAGTTAGAATGTTTCAGATATGGTGGTTGTGATTGCTATAAAATACAGTAGTTATTGAATAATCCAAATATACAGTTGTCCCCCTATTTGAACTAGTAAGGTGGAACTTGTAAGTAGGCCAATATTGTCAGCCATACAATTTCCATAATGTTTTACTTATGGCACTATGACATCCATATTAAAATCGTAGTAGGCCAGCATGCTTCCAAAAAAATATCTACAATTATATTTAAATCAACACTAAGGATAAATAATCAATAGATTTTACCTAAATATGCAACGCATAGACTGTTGGACTAGCCGTAATCATCATCAAGTTGTCATCCCATACATGACCACTCTTGTTTAGTAGAGTTTGCACAATATTCTATGTGTTTATTAGTGTTATAAGATGATTCTCCACATGCTTAGGTGAATAATTCATTCCAATTTTGTTAATGCAATTTAAAACACAATTAAATGTGCTGGACTTAAACTGATTAGTTCATTTATTTCCCTGCTTCACTTCATTAGCTAGGATCTCCAACATCAAATTTTTCATTGATTTTGACCACCTAAATTGCTTCTCTCCCTTTTTTCTCATTGTTTACTATTATAGATTAAGAAACTAAGTTAAACAAGCAATGTTTTCACATATAAAAATAAACTGGTAAAGCAGTTTACAATTGCCCTCCAAATTAGCAGAAACCTATGATCTCAATATACTAAGAAAAAGAGCCAAAAGAAGAACACTCCAAGCTACCAGAAAAACACAAGTTTACACTAGAAAACAACAATCAACTAAAAAGGTGTTTCTTTCATACAAAATCTATATAGTAACTACATAAGGAAGAAGAAACAAGGAAACATCAAGAGGAAAAACCATAAGAAAATTTTCTAATTTCGAAGTGTCTGAACACACTAAAGTACCCTATTCAACTTCTTATCACAGTTTTTTTGTTTACATAGTATTCACTGTGATACGGATCTAGCGAATAATTCCCACACCAGCTTATCCAAAAATTACATAAATCACCCCACCGGGATGCCTAACCAGCGATGATTGCCGCTCTAAAATCCCAAAACCTTTCCCTCATTGAAAACCTTAAAAAATCACTGACCCAACATCCCCACTATCGCTATTAGTGTTCCAATAGTGGTATCACTTGCCGAAAACCCATTAAAAACAATGAAAGCCATCCCAAAATGACCCCACCTAAAAATCAACCAAACTCACCCAGAACTTACTCCGAACAAGCTTCAAGAATTCAAGAACTCTATATGTAGATACGATGAATTTGAAGAAATTTGGGCATAGGGTTGTGTGCGAGATAGAGAATAGATATATTTGGAAGGAATTTGTGAGAGAATTATATTTTTGAAGTGTAAATCCTTACATTTCTTAATTATTTTTGGCCAATTATAAATTAGATAGGGACTTTTTGAAGCTCAAAACGTGTAGAATAAAGAACACAACCTCACATTGAACCCATAGAGAAATATGTAAGCATGAAACATGGGATTATGAGACTTTACATAGGGATGATCTTTCACATGATTTATATGAATCATAATCATCACAACATCAGGAATGGGTTTATTTAATGATCATAGACCTGATTTATATTAGTACTAGTCATGAAATAAGATTTCGCATAAGATAGGGATAGAAGCATTCTCCACTTCTCAAGATACAACGAATAGACTTAGCTTAAAGACACTACTCGGCTATGCCCCAACATCAAATAACATACTTCATCCTTTCCATCTTCTAATTCCCCCATCTCACATCTAACCACAAGAATTTGAGTCCCATGCAAAGTGTATTTATGTTGAACCCTAACTCAGAGTAACAAGGCGATAACATAAGCTATAGGACCCTGTAATTTACATCCTATTAAGAATATTACCTCACCTTATCACTATCATCAAATACCCTTAGGTTTTAATTCAGGGAATACTAACCACATAGTATATGGGTTGCATTTTCAACAATCACAACATTCAGGTCAATCATTACGATACCCACTTCATGGATTTCCCCCACTAAGACCAGCAAATTCAATCACTTTCACAAAGACTTTCACCATATACCTCATTCTTAACTATGTCTCATAATGAAAGTACACCCCCTTCTTTCTTCTATCTCCTATATCTTTAGCTCAAGAAATCAGATTAAAAATTTTCACCTTCAAAAGCATCTACTTCCCTAACAAATACATTACTATGCTTCCATAATCACCATCATACTAATATATAGAGGGTGATTAAGGAACCGAGAACAAGCATCAAGAATAGCAGAAATACTACTCAATTATAACCTGTATATGTTAAAATACTCAAGGTGGGACATAAGGTGAAGATATGATATCATCATGAAGTACTTCCTATATCAAGTGTCTGGATCATAAGTAAAAAGTTGTTCCGGCAGAAACACAATACAATATGAGTTCATAGGATGTGGCACAGTGAGAAAACATTGATGCACACATCATGAGTTATATAACATGAAGCCAAAATTTATGAATTTAACAACTAAGACAAAGATTTCCACTTGAAGCGATTGCTCCTCATTTAATTAAAGAGCTGAAATTTGCCATGAGTTCGCACAACTTTATCATTTTGGCTAATCCTGACTTAAGATGAATCAATAACATATGAAGACATAGTTCCTTAGAACCAAGCATGATTCGGGACACAAATTTATGAATCTTAAATATGATAACATAGAGCTTGAATACATGAAAGACTGGAATTACTGAGACATCGCTGCTTCTAGTTTGGAGGTCAAAATATTTACGTGAGTTACATAGAGAACTCAGACCTTAAACATAGGCAGAACTTGAATACATAAGACATTAGTATAATTACCTCTTAAATTAAAGTAGCAGAAATATGCTTGGATAGGAACAGGTTTAGCATGACTCCTCCCCGCAACTTTCCATATTGAGAAAATTTGGGAACTACCTTTATCCCCATCTCCCCATTAGGTCAAAGTCACCCTCATAAAATTTCTGACATAACCTCATGTTAAAATCTATAGCCACAACTCTCAACCCAAAAGAGACTTCACCACATACTTAAACTCTAAACTCTCCCTGAAGAACTATACTTTGAAGGCCTTGATTTTCTGTAAATGCTACTCTTAACTTTCTCTAGCCTCTATAGCCATCACCCTACATCTCACACTCACGTAGGTGTAGATATCCACACCCCTTATCATATAACCACTTATTCTCCACCACTTAAGAAGCTCACATTAAATCTCTTATCACAAAAATTACTACTTAACAAAATTTGCAAAACTATACCAAAGGCACACTTGCCTACCTATATTTCCTCATGCTCTACTTGAATGAACACTATACAATAACTCCCCAGACTTTTTGTACTACAAAATTCAAAAACACAAACTAGGTACACATGACACTTATACCATACAACCTTATCCAAAAACATGCTATCTAGGGTTCAACTTATTCTTACATGACTATCACTCTTATCACCTTAATGACTCAACCATAATTCATCATTTTAACACTAGTCCTTATGTACATAAATATAACAATTATCCACTTTTTTTCAAAAGTTACCAACCTAGGCTATTTTACACCTCAGATCAAGCCTACTAACTCATTCCCACAAAATATACATTATCAATCTTGATCTACTATTCTCACCAATGCACTCCTTATCTAAAGTTGAAGCCTATTATCTATCATCAATCATATAACACCGATGAAGCATTTCGCATATTATACTATTCTATTAGATAGAAATATCAACCTGAGTCTCTTACTTCAATTAACTGCGACCCATACGTTCATCCTCTCCATAAAATTTCTACTACACCTCAAAAAATCTACTACATACCTTCTCACATGTAGTACTAGCTTACAACTACTAGAGAAAAGACATCAAAAGTGGTAAATAAACATAATAGGGATGGTCTACCTTAATCTATATTATATCATATTCCAATCTTATCAATATATTCTAATTTCTCACATCATACTTACTTACCCTAGCATACATTTTAACTACCTTCAAAGTCCACTTATGCCAATGAGTCTCTACCCATAACTTATTGACTAATCTACCCCCTCTTCATTCAAACCTATAAATGATTTATACAACCACCATAACTATCTATTCTGAGATCCTTCCCTATTTTGAATAAATAAAAAAAATCATATCCTTTCACTTCCTTCATAGACTACCATACAATGTACAATTATTGCTATCACATTATCCTATCATTATAAAATGGCAAACCATACCTCAATCAATGATTATATAACTAAACCTATTTATTTATACAAAAGTCACCCTCACTCTGACTTCTAATCTTGGGAATTCTTAGTTTTCATTCATTTTGATAACTTTTAATAAGGAAAATTTTTATTATAAATATATTTAATTAATTTTTAACTCATAAATATTGAGAAAAATAGTGAAAAGATGATTTTATCTAAAGCAAAGACATTTAATAAGGGAAAAAAGTTCAAAAAGTATTTCTAAGGCCATTCAAACTTTTAATATATTATAGATATAGATTATAGATTATAGATTATAGATTATAGATAGATAGATTATAGATTTGTAATAACCCATATTTTCATGCTAAAATTCTAACCGTCGATCTTACGCGCCTAAGCTCTAATCCAAATGAGTTGAATGTGAATACAAGTTTCATGATCATTATCCTAGTATATGGAGTATTTTAGAGGTGAAAAATTTTCATAGTAATGACATAGAACAAAGTTGAGCTAAGACCAACTGATTCATCCAAAGTTTGACATTTAATTCTATAAGGGTCAACTTCAAATGTGTATATATCTTAATATACATGGAATTTCTCATCTCAATACCTATAAAATTGTAGATAATTGAATTATCTTTCTAACAATACCAATTTCGCAAAAATCTGATACCCGAACGAAGAGTTATGCCCATTTTTATGAGTGACAGTAAGAGTATGCGATTGGTTAGGCGCCGCCCAACCAAACCTAGGTGATTGGTTAGGCACTGCCCAACCTGGCTTGTGCAATTACTTGGGCGCCGCCTAAGTTAGTTCCAAGTGCCAAAAACACTCCGTTTTGAATTATATCAAGGGTGTTGAAGTTATTTCACACCCCTAAACCGTCCCTAATCACTCCAAATCACTGATAAGGGGTTTATAAACACATAATTACAATCTCTAAGCCATAAATCAGTTAAGTAATGATCCAAAACCCTTTCTCTCTCCCCAAGAACAAAATCTAAGTTTACCTCTCAAGAATCAAGAAGTTAAGCTTCGAATTTAAAGTTCTCTACAAGGATTTTTTCAATCAAGCTTGAAGGTCCAATCTTTCAACAAATTCGTTATCATAAAGGTATGTGGGGTTTTCAACAAGAGCCTTCTTTTGTTCTTGTGCCCAAATTGATGTTTAGATTTACAAATATACATGAACTTATATGCTTTACTATGAATTTGAGATGAAAACTTATATATTATATTTTGTTCAAGAAACTATGATATTTTGATGCCTTAAAGTTGAATTCCATGAAATTTGATGATAATATCATGTTTAAAGTTAAAATTTCAGATTTTGTATGAATTATATATGTTTGCTACATAAAGTATGAATCTTGAAGTATTTTGCTCAAGTGTTGATCTATATGATTTAAACCCTCTTTGAGATTATGATCTTTGGTGAAGTAATGTGTTATACACACCTTGATATTTGAATGATTTGAACTTTTGTTCTTGAAAGAGTTATTTTTGAACTTAAATGAGAAAAGAAATCCACATGTTGATTTTATTTTGAAAAAGGGGTAGCATGACAGCTCTAGATATAAATTGTTGAATTGTGTTATTGTGGGTTTTCTTTTGAAATAATTTGAGCTAAGTTTGGGAGTAGTCTTTAGCACCGAGTGGGAGGTATAGCTCTGATTGGTACTTCCCTAGAACTACGTGCCCCCATAGGATATGAGCCTAAGGCTGCTAGATATAGTGATCATTATTGAATCAAAGGTGAAGGTCCTACTCCGATGGCAAGGATAGGACAGCTCTCCCCAAAGTGGGTAGGACGTTGGACTCCATGTAGCTCACATGATTTATGTCAGTTGTAAGAGGATACCAATGTGTGTGTGTGTGTATTCTCCTATCTAATATGAAAAGTCTTATTCTTCTATCTTAGATGAAAACATATTTGTTTGAAATACAGAGTTTGAGAAAGTCATTGTTTTCAAAAGATTTAATGAACATATATTCCAAAGAGAATTGTTATGAGATTTGATTGCTTTGATGATTTGGAATCGAGATGGAAGTGAATTGAGGTTTATTATGACAACTCACATATTTCACCTGATATATTTTACTTTCTTATGATTATGATGATTGTAATTGGAGCTAAGTGAGTCATTTATATCAGTATGCATAATTTTATAAACTGTGATGATATTAAGATATTATTTTATATATGCATTGCACCCCCATATGCTCGGTATGTCTCCATGGTACTGACCTATATATTCATATGTGGGCTATATTTTCTCAAAATATAGGTACAAGGTATAGTGTACATCTTCAGATCTAGTCAGTTCGCGGCATCCATTCAGCAGGTGATGAGTCCTTTTGATTCAAGGGCTTGAGTTAGTTATACTGTTCGAGAACTGTTGTATTTTCATTATCCATTCGTATTGAGTTGGGATAGTCGGGAGTCATGACCCATCTACCTATAGTCAGTATTAGTAGTGGCTTCATAGATAGTCAGTAGAAGTTGATGTATTTTGTTTTAGTTTTGGTTGTAAAAACAGAGTTGTAATCTTGTAAATTTAGTTTTATATCTATCATATTCAGAAAATAGTTATTTTCTGTAGATTTGTATAGATTTATACTTTTTGTTTAGTTGCTTATGAGTTATGCCAGTAGAAGGGTTAGCTTGGGGTCACTTGTGATCCTAAACACCAATGTGACATCTTGGGAGCCGATTTCAGGGAGTTACAAACTTTGTATCAGAGCACAGATGTCAAGTGTCCTAGGGTGTCTATGAAGCCGTTTCTAGTAGAGTCTTGCGAAATGGTACGGAGTTGTCTGTACTTTTCTTTGAGAGGCTACAGAACATTTTGCAAATGTCTCCATTCTTTCAAGTCTTAAATCGTGCTATAGAAAAGTTCTCCAAGAAACTTATGCAGATTCTTATCTTACTCTAGTCAGGCCATCTCTACCTTATTTCTAAGGTATCAAAAATAATTGAGCTCCATTCTCTATAGATAGTTATGGAACTGTAAGAGAGCTAGAAAGTATCCTGTCAGTATTTTTGAGTTACGAAAATTGAAGTGCTTTATTAGGACTATAGAAATCATGCACAAAGCCTGGTTCAGATATACTTTTGAATTTCTCCTCATAATCCATAATGATAATCTATACTTCTCTATCTATGTCCTTGATGTAACTTGTTCGGCAAGTTCCAGTTCGTCACTAGATAATGCTTTTGTAATTGCTAGCAAAAGTTTTAGAAGTTTCATAAAGCGGCTTGAGAGGATCCTTCTAGTATGTTATAAGTCCATCAGATTTGAAGTTATACCCTTGTTCTTATGAGTTATTTAATTAAGATAAAGTAAGGTGTATTCTTAGATCGTTGAATGTTGTTTGTCAACTTTCTATCTCTTGTATTATGTAATCTTATTATCATTATGTTTATGAAAAATTAAAGTCTAGTAAAGTCGTGTGAGGCCTATTTCGATTCACTAGCATAGTTGCTTTGTTATTCATCTAATTTTCTTGTTCAAAATACAAAACCAAAGTCTAGTGAAGCTGTGTGAGGCCTATTTCGATTCACTAGCAACTTGTTGTTTATCTTGTTGTTCTGTTGTTAGTTGAAAGTGTGGGTTTTTGTGCGGTGACAGAAGTAGTAACATTTAGTTGAAAGTCTTATATTAGTTGAACTTGTAGGTTTAGAAGTGTAGTGGTAAGAATGGTGGTAAGGGCAATTTATTGAATATGTATAGCTGAATTTTTGCGTATGATTGAATTAGTAATAAAGTGATATACCCTTGTTTGTTAGTTTAGTGAAGTTAGAGAAGAAAATTATTAGTTAAGGTGGATTTCTGTATGTTTGAAGTATTAAAAGAGTGTTTGATGGTATTTGTTGTGCTAGGAAAGTATAGTTTTGATGGAAGTACTTGGTGGTTGAGTATTGTTAATTTAGGCTTTCCTAAGATTGCAAGAGAAAGTTTAATTGAAATTTATAGAGCTATGAAAGTAATTTATGTGTGAAGATAGGTAAATAGTAATGATGTGAAGAAGGAGGATGTGTTAACGGATTATGAATAAGATAGGCCATATGATTATGATCGATTGTCATTGTGTACTAGTTTTTCTTAATGTTGTGTTCTATAGTTTTGAAGTGAGAATTGTGTGTTAGATTGGGTTATAAATCATGTTTAGCACTAGATATTAAGTTTGAACAGTTGAGGGTTCGGTTGTTTATTCTACTTATATGGAGGTAATCTAGTAGGCCTGAACAGTGTATGCAAGAGTGTAAGATCATGTGTTTGTAATTAAGTATGATGTAGAGGTGTTCCCAAGGTGCTGTGGGGCTGCATTATTTTTTGAGGATTATTGCATATTATGTGGTCAGTAGTAACGTTGAGTTGCTAGGTGGAGAAAGGGTAGTTAGATAATTTATATTATTCTTGATAGCTATGTTAAGGAGTTATGATTGAAGATGTTGAGTCTTTTTAGTATGATTTTATTCTCATGGTTTGGAAAAAATATAAGTATAGAAGTGTGATCTTGGTAGGCTATGATTATGTGATTAGAGATGTATATATGGTTGCAAATGAGAGTGTAAGTCTTTGATGATGATTATTGAAGGTAGGAATTAAGGATGGCATATGGATGGGTTGTTCAAGAATGAAGTTGGTAAGTTTGAAATTATTTTATTCTTGTGATTTTGGCATTTATTTGTAGATATTAGAATGATGAAATTATGGCTTAATCTCGAGAATATGTGGAGTATGCCTTTAGGGGTATTTGCCTTAAAGTTATATATGGTTTTAATGATAGGCTTGAATGTCATGTTGGGTGTAAGATGATGCATACAATATGCACTAGTGAATCCATATCAAGAGTTTTAAATTAGTCATTGAAGTGGTAAGGCATGTTATGCTTAGAGTGGGAGCTCTAAGAAGATATAGAATATTGAACCTTGTGGTTTAGACTAGTATTGTGGTTTGGCATGTTGTATCTTGTGATTTAATGTTAGGCTTGATCATGGTGAGAGAAAGTTTAGTTTAGACCTTAGTAGAAAGATTTCGAAGTGCCAATATGAGAATTATAAGTTGAATCAAATGAGTATGGTATTTTAGGGGAATAGTATAGTTGAGAGAGCATTTGATAAGTGATACTAAGATTGAAAGTAAGAAGTTGCGTTGCCTACGGCCTAGCAATCCTATTCTAGTTTATGAGTAATATAATTATATTTCATGCTATAGAGTTATATCAATGTTGTAATTTCTTAGTCAAATGTCTTGTTCAGAGCATGCCCAAAATTCTTTGCTCCCTAATGTCAATAGAATTTTGTAGAAAAGTGCTGAAGAAATACTCCATTTGAATATGGGTAGTCAGTATGATCCAGTCCATATAGCCTGTTGTCTAGTTTAGCAAGCAAGGAGATAAGCTACTATACATTCTTAATTTTCCAGATCGTCTTACTATTCGCAGTCTTATACGTATGTACATTCCAAGAGGCAATGTGTTTGTGTCCAATTAAATTATGAATTCAACTTAATTCATGCATCAGTTTCAGTTTCAGATATTAAGTCATGATTTAGTTTGTAAGTATCCTGTGTAGTATCACAGTCTCTTCCTAGTATTTTCAT
>NC_061114.1:183098144-183102773 GCF_002878395.1 Capsicum annuum
TTTTGTATGAATTATATATGGTTGCTACATAAAGTATGAATCTTAAAATATTTTGCTCAAGTGTTGATATATGGGATTTAAACCCTCTTTGAGATTATGATCTTTGGTGAAGTAATGTGTTATACATACCTTGATATTTGAATGATTTGACCTTTTTGTCTTGAAAGAGTTTTTTTGGACTTAAATGAGAAGAAATCCACATGTTGATTTTATTATGAAAAAAGGGTAGCATGACGGCTCCCGATATGAAATGTTGAATTGTGTTGTTGTGGGTTTTCTTTTGAAATGATCTAAGATAAGTACGGGAGTAGTCTTTAGCACCGAGTGGGAGGTATAGCTGTGATTGGTACTTCCCTAGAACTTCATGCCCCCGTAGGATGTGAGCCTAAGGATGCTTGATATAGTGATCACTAGTGAACCAAAGTTTAAAGTCCTACTCCGATGGCAAGGATAGGACAACTCTCCCTAATGTGGGTTGGACGTTGGATGCCATGTATCTCACATGGTTTATATCGGTTGTAAGAGACTCCCAATGTGTATGTGTGTATTTTCTTATCTATTATAAAAAGTCTTATTCTTCTATTTGAGATAAAAAAATATTTGTTTGAAAGACAGAGTTTGAGAAAGTCATTGTTTTTGAAAGATTTAATGAACATATATTCCAAAGAGAATTGTTATGAGATTTGATTGATTTGATGATGTAACACCCCGTATTTTGGGCTACAATATAGACCACGATTCCGATGTGTTGATAAACCCCGAAGTCATAAAATCCTATACCAATACGGCATGTTAATTATTTGTGAAGCATTTGAATCCATTCAAGCTTGAATTTAGACCATAGAGGTCCTTCAACTCAAGGACGAGTTGAAACTATTTTGATCGACTAAGTTTTAGTGGACGTCGCAAATTGTGTCAGCTTCCATCGATCATAACTCTCTGTATTTGTTGAACTAGGGATCCTACTATGTTTCAAATGATAGGTCTTTGAGTTAGCTTTTAAATGATACCAATTTTGCTAAAATCTGACACCCGAGCAAGAAATTATGACCTTTCAAAGTTATATGCATCGCCTAACCAATCGCCCATGGCCACTGGAAAGCATAGGCGATAGCCTAGGCGGCGCCTATGTAAACATAGGCAATAGCCTAGGCGGCGCCTATGTAAACATAGGCGATAGCCTAGGTGGTGCCTATGTTAACATAGGTGATGGGATGGGTGGCGCCTATGTAAAGAATTCAAGTGACTTAAACACTTCGTTTTTGGGGAAAAATGGTCCTTTTCCATCTTTTCTTAGCCCTAAAACACAAAATTCAGTTCCAAGGGTTTGAAAATAAAAACTCAAGCAACTCAAGATTCAACCGGGGGTTTTAGGAACTAATTGCATATTTGGAATCCTCTCAGTGTAGGCTTTAAGAAGCATCTAATATTCATAGTAATCGAGGTACATGGGGTTATCCTAAAATCTCATGGGTGTAGTTTTTATGAACATGCATGCTTTTAAATGGGGGTTTTCAATCAAATGCTAATAACTTGCTTTCAATATGATTTCTAAGTTATTTTTTCTGTATGTCATGGGAATTGTTTGCCTATATACTTCAATGGTTGAAACCATGCATATGTGATTTGAGATTTTCCATGGAAGTTTGATAAATATGAATGATAAATTGCTTTCAAATTCCCATGATAATATCCTGATACCCCATATCATATTGTGACCAACACAAGAGAGCATAAATTTGAAATAATTATTGTTCACCACTTGTAAATGATGAAGCACCTTGGTTCTTACATGATTACGTATATATGGATGTGATATTGATGACTTGCAAGTCGGGTATGACCATATCCTACAGAATATGATATGTGATTGAATCAGATGAAATTTGAATGCATTGATTTTACATGAGATAGCTGGATGCCCAAAGAAGGCATTTGAGTGTAAGGGCTCATCGCTGGAATCGTGTTTGCCGACATGAAAATTTGGTAATAGGCTAAATGATCTTGTGTACTTGAATTTATGTCATTCCCAAATTGGGACTATTGGTAGGAGCCCGGGCTAAGTGATCTTGGGCACTACCATTGGGTCGAGACACCATGCTTCATGGTCTTGTATGTCTCTCCCTCACTTATACTCTAATCTCGGCGGCAACCGAGGTTTGACAGTTGGTGTAAATTATGTAGGGTATTCCACCTAGCTCAGTTACATTTCATTGTTGTTGAGCAACTATTGCATTACACCCATGAGTTTTTAAATGATTTGATATGAAATTACTTTATAATGGCTCTCAACTATATTTTGTAAAAAAAATATATTATGTTTTGTTTTGATATCTCTGTGTGCCAGTACTTTTGTGCTAACCCTCTCTTCTCTCCAACCTCGAGGCCCAGTCTAGGGGTGAAGAGAATCAGTAGATCATTCAGACAAGTTGCATAGACAAGTGGTGAGCCTTCTATGTTTCGGAAGGTCTTATGTCCTGCAGTCTTTTTATCTTATATTTAATTTTTGGGTCTACTAGGGGCCTTGTCCCAGTTTATATACAGTTACTTGACTCAGTCATTTATTAGAGATTTTCGCAGACAGTTGTTTAGAGGTTGATTGATGTTGGGGGAACATTATTTCCCTGTTGTTGTTTCTTTTCATATTTATGACCATGTTTCTGAATTATTGTGTTTCTTCCGTATTAATTTGATCATATGAATTAGGTGCATGATTACCAGATAGATAGGGGTGTTTCAGGCCTCCATGGTTCAAAATGCTCATCATGGCCAGGCCCTGGTTCAGGTCGTGACAAACTTGATATCAAATCATGGTTCATGGTCCCAGGGTGTCTGCGAAATCTCATGTGGTAGAGTCCTGTTTATAGGTGTGTAGCGCATCACACTTATAAGCAGGGTGCTACTAGGCGTTTAGGAAATATTTCCCTTCTTTGTGATTTAGTTTGTGCTTCAGAGTTTGAACTGTCCCCTAATCAATGATCACTTGTGTTTCAGAAACACAGTTATGCCTCCATGTCATATCATTGATCAGAATGCTCAGGCAGATGACGTCCGTCTCACCCATGGGATGCGTACCTATAACAGAGCTCATACTCCAGAACTTGTCCCTACTTCGTGAGTCCCACCAGTCTCGACCAGTCTGCCTCGAGCTCCATGGACTAATGTCAACCTTCCCCCAATTGCTCAAGGAGATATTTCAAATATAGAATTCAGACGTTCTATTCATATGTTGACACAGTTGGTAGCTAAACAGGCTCAATGATCGGAAGATGTTGGGTCTGCATTTATTACATCTGAGGCTACTAAGGTCGGACATTTCATGAAGATGAACCCACCTAAGTTCACTGGCACCAAGATGGAGAAAGATCCATAAGTGTTCGTGGATAAGATGGAAAAGATCTTCAAGGTGATGCATGCGGATGAGGTTAAAGGGGTGGAACAAGCAACCTATCAGCTCAAGGACATTACGAATCAGTGGTATGCCGACTGGGAAGATACAAAAGGTGAAAGTGCTGAGCCCACAGTTTGAGGTGAATTTGTGGAAGCTTTCCTAGATTGATTCTTTCCTCAGGAGTTGAGGGACACCAAAGCGGAAGAGTTTATGAATATAAAGCAGGGCAGTATGAGTGTCTAGGAGTACACTTTGAAGTTTAATAAACTATCCCGCTATTCGCCAGAGTTTACTAGTAATATGAGAGCCTGAATGAGGAAATTTGCATCTGGCCTTGCTGATAACCTGGTACTTGAGTGCCAGGGGGATATATTGAATAAAGAGTTAGACTTTGCTTGACTGACCGTTCATATGTAGTAGGTGGAAGAGAAGAAGAAAAGATTGCTGAATCTAGAGAGAAAGACAGACAGGCTAAGAGAGCTAGATCTGCGGACCAGCACCAGAGTTAGCTATAGAGTGGTAACTAGGGTAATAAGTGGTCAAAGAAAAAGAAGTTTTGGAATAATGCACAGTCAACAGCCAGTGCCCCAGTACCCAGACCACCGACAGACAGATAAAATCAGAGTTTTCAAACTCTTTATGGATCCAAAGCTCTAGGTATAGAGTCTCAGGGTAGTGTGGCCCAGCAACGTCGTACTTATCCACGGTATGAGGTTTGCAGAAGGAATCATCTAGGAAAGTGCTGGTTTGAGGGGAGAAACTGCTATACTTGTGGAAAAGTGGGTCACCTTCAGAGAGGTTGTACTTCTACTGGATGAAATGTGGAGGAGGGAGGGGGGAAGGGGGCGTACTAAGTCCCAAACCACCTCCACAGCTCCTCTTCCTAAGGGTGCCCCTTCAGCTTAAGATTGTTAAACAACACTATTCGACTTGATGCGCTGAGAGCGATGAAAAAGGATTTTTGGGGTATTATCAAGTTCGTATTGCCGAAGGTGAACATATTTCTTTTCTCCTATGTTGGCTTTACAAGTTCCTACTGTGCATCCCTGCCCTATCATTTTCTTCTGATTATCTCTTTTTAGCCAAAATACTAGCTTCGGGAGCGGTCGCAACCGGTTATATTCTTTGACTAACCGCCAAGAGGAGAAATCTTCACCAGATGTTGTCACAGGTATGTTATGAATCTTTTCTCGTGATGTTTATGTATTGCTTGATCCCGGGTCTACTTTATCTTATGT
>NC_061114.1:183105773-183135758 GCF_002878395.1 Capsicum annuum
CGCAGACAGTTGTTTAGAGGTTGATTGATTTTGGGGGAACCTTATTTCCCTGTTACTGTTTCTTTTCATATTTATGATCATGTTTCCAAATTATTGTGCTTCTTCCACATTAATTTGATCATATGAATTAGGTTCATGATTACCAAATAGATAGGGGTGTTTTGGGCCTTCATGGTTCGAAATGCTCGTCACGGCCAGGCCTTGGTTCGGGTCATGACAGATGATTTGGAATGGAGATGGAAGTGAATTGAGATTTATTATGACGACTCACATGTTTCACCTGCTATATTTTACTCTCTTATGATTATGATGATTTTAATTCGAGCTAAGTGAGTCATTTATATCAGTATGCATAATTTTATAAATTGTGATGATATTAAGATATTATTTTATATATGCATCGCACCTCCATATGCTCGGTACGTCTCCATGGTACTTCCCCATATATTCGTATGTGGGCTATATTTTCTTGGAATGTAGGTACAAGGTATAGTGTACATCTTCAGATCCAGTCAGTTCACGGCATCCAGTCAGCAGGTGATGAATCCTTTTGATTCAAGGGCTTGAGTTAGTTATACAGTTCGAGAACTGTTGTATTTTCTTTATCCAGCCATATTGAGTTAGGATAGTCGGGAGTCATGACCTAGCTACCTATAGTTAGTAGTAGTAAAGGCTTCATAGACAGTCAGTAGAAGTTGGTGTATTTTGTTTCAGTTTTGGTTGTAAAAGCAGAGTTGTAATCTTGTAAATTTAGTTTTGTATCTATCATATTCAAAAAAGAGCTATTTTCCGCAGATTTGTATAGATTTATACTTTTTTTTCAGTTGCTTATGAGTTATGCCAGTAGAAGGGTTAGCTTGGGGTCACTTGTGATCCGAAGCACCGTGTGACGTCTCGGGACCCGATTTTAGGGCGTTCCAAGATTATAGATACAGATTGTAGATATAGATTTTATATATGTGTGTGTGTGTGGAAAAATTATGTCCCATATATAAATAAGTCTTTAATTATTTGGCATGGTTAAGATTTTAAATAATTATCTTACATGGTTAATTTTTAGTTTTATAATTGTCGTTTATGTGGGTCCTTATATATATAAATATTCTACACAAGGTATATATTTAATATTATGATTCTCTCTCACTTAATTGATTTTTCAAATACTCTCTCTCTCTTCTTATTGATTGTTTCTACAGCTAATATAACTACATCATTCTTAAAGAGATTTCAATGGACTTCATTTACCTCACAAATTCATTCTTGAATTTGCTTGTTATCACTTTTTTTTCCTGTTAATTTCTATTGTTCAAAGTGAAATTAAAAAGATCCATTTATGTGGAATGTGATAATGAATTCATTTTCAAGTAGAAGTGATTCATATGAGGCTTTTGAAGTGTTCTGTTTGATACTTAAAAGTTGTTTTTTGGTGGATGAGTATCCATTGTCTATAGTGTTGAAAGTGTAGTCAAGAATGAGTTTTGTTAAGCAAGGAATGCAACATGTTCATAGATTATTGAAGAACATGAAATTTGGGTCAGATTTATTTTTGCAAACTTGTTTAATTTCTATGTTTGTATGGTATAGTTTTATTGAGTACGGCCAGTAAGTATTCGATAGAATGTCTAAGAGAGATTCTGCTTCATATAATACGGTGATTGATGGGTATATTAAATGTGGAATGCTTGATCTTGCTTGTCATATGTTTGATTTTATGACGAATGAGATTAGGAATTTGATTTCTTGGAAAGTGATGCTTAATGGGTATGTTAAGTTGGATCAAGGGTTTGATGTTGTTTGGTTTCTTAGCTATATCATCAAATTTGTATCAATGTATAAATTTCTTGGTTGTATCGATGAATTCTATACGTTTATAGATTTGGAATTTTTATATTTACACATATAAAATGTATTATAGGTATGTATATATTTTATGTCTACATTTGTATTTCGGATATGAAATATTTTCATGTATTATATTAATTTTCTGTATATACATGTTTGTAATTGTATATAATTGTATGAACATATTTATTTTGTATATTTATTTGATTAACTATATATACATATCATTAAATGTATATTCCGTATATTCATTTGATTAACTATACATATATGTTCTTAAATTTATATACATATCTTCTCGTATGTATTCTTAATGTATTTTGTATATGGATTATATACATATATTTAAAGTCTTAATATCCAATATTTTATTGTTTCCATTCTATACATATACATTTTTGTATACATTTGTACTCTCTCTATATATATGTATTAATTTGATAGACTCCATTATATTATTATATCCATATGCATGTACATATATGTAAAGAGATTATTATGGGTAAGTTGGAGAAATTTGGGTGTTGATTTCTATCCCTTTCCTTACAGATCTTTATTGTAACTGAAAAGAGAAAAAAAGATTTTATGTTTTTTGTAATAATTTTTTTTTCAATTGTCTAATATGTATTCCATATATACAATATGGAATTGTATACATATAAGTTATCATATATATTTAATATTTTAGTAAAATTATTTGTATAAACATTTATATTTAAATATATACAACCATAAAGCTGCATATGTTTGTATTTCAAACATGAACTATTTTCATATGTATGTGGATCATATTTAATTATGTACATATAATTCCTTATATATGTTTGTAGGAGTGTATATTTAATTTTATATATATATGTTGCCCAAATTTTGTTAACACCAGATGACTAACTCTCTGTGAGTATACATATGTTTGATAGATGTAATTACTATAGTTTTAGTACAAATGAAGTATTCTATGCACACACTCTCAAACAATATCATATGCATCATGTAAAAATCTTTAACATCTTTGTAACACATATTTAAGTCAATTATTTGAATCAGCTTACAACAATTAAATATCTACAAGTATAAAGACTTTCAAAATTATTTATTAAACCAAATACTGGAATGTATTCAAAACAATAAGAAACCAACATTAGTCACAAATAAAAACTGAAAAATTAATTTAATATGTTTTCAAATTATGCTATTGATTTTCTTGAATGACTATTATGCCCACTATAATCACAAGCATTGCATGAATTTAAGCACTAATTTCTAAAGAACTCTGCAACTTTTCTCTTTCTCTTTTTTTTGATCTCATGGATGGTCTTTTGTATTTTGATGGAAGAAAAATCTCACTTAAGATATAATATGGTATCTCCCACATACAATCTTCAAATTCTCACACATTTGTGCTTCAAATCTATACAAAGTTGTTTAAAAATCAACCCTAGCAATTCATCATTGTTTTCACATTCTTTTATTGCAATTAAGTCCAACTGGAGTTCATCATATTCATTTTCAGTCGTGCACACATCCAAATGCTTCAAAATAATTAGTAATTGAGTCATATCTTGTTAAGAATGAAGCATACAATAACAATCAATTATGAGGTATTTCAAATTGTATACATATTTCAGTTTGCGTAGATACAATCCTCAAATACGAAACCATTACCATATACAACTTAAATAGTACAAATAAGTCAATTTTTGTTTGAAAAAATATTTTAATTTGTGTATTTACAATTCACTATTATGAATAAAATACCATATACAATACTGAAATTGTACAACACTTATTAAATTATGTTCAAAAAAGTAATTTGATATGTATATATACATAAAATTGCCGAATACGAGTCCAAATATACTAAAAAATTAATAACCAAAATTATTATATATTTATGTTTTAAAAACAAATTCAAATATCAAATGAATTGATCGAACTAAAATCACAAACATATCTATCCATTGTAATAGAATTGGATAACCCAAGTACGAAATCAATTACAAGTTAGTTTATACAAAGCATATCATTTTATATAGTTATTTTTTCAGAATATAGGGATGAAGCCGGGATTAAAGAACAAGATGATTGAATTACATACCTGTTATAAATTGTTGATGTTGTTTTCTCAATCTTTCATAAATTTTTCAATGTGTTCCGTTGAAGGTGACTTAAAAGAAGATTTATGGATGGAGAATATTGTGGTAAGTTAGAGAAAATTAAAGGTGTTCACTACTCCCTATTACCTTATATAGCTCTATATTCTATTTATTGTAACTGATTGTTGAGAAAAAATTGTCTGAGTAGATTTGTATAAATAGATCATATATACATTTTTTAAATAACTATAGATCATAATTTGCAATTAGTAAAACTTAGAATATGAAGTTAATTAGGAGGTATCTAAGTTCTCTATGTCATAGATATAGCAAGATATGATGAATATCCTACCTTGGTTCCGAAAATGACGAAAAACACAGACGCTGAGCATAAAGTATGGTCTGAAATTGAACTCTTAACATAGATGTAAGGAACTATATGGTTGGTCACCATATCTAATTTTTCATATCTTTCTTCGCTAAGTTGGTTTTGATTTCCTTCTACAAAATGATCATCAAATCAATAGTTCATGAACTATGCTTGTGGCCTACATAGTTGAATCAAGAGGTCCTGTTTCTTACAGGATTAAACCACTTATATTCACTAGTCATTTTGGATCAAAAGATTTTCTTGTCTCCATAACCTTTTATATTAATTAGGTACATTTAATATCTAAATATAAGAATTTATCTTGATAGAAAAGAAATTTCCATCATAACCAAACGTACCAAGCAAGCGCTATACCCGATCATGATTTTGACCTAAGCATTCCAGGACCGGGGTCTTGCCATAGGCAGGATGATTGTTTTCCAGAAGCAGGATACTTACAAGACAAATAATACTACATCACTTGACATCTTGAATGTAGTTACAGATTAGCTGAATATCAAATTATTACCTGACATAGCATTTGTACTGGATCAAAAAATTTTGACCAACTCTTTCTTTTCTCTAATGAAAGGCAACAATCTTTTTAAAACTTTTTTCCCCGTCGAAGTAATCAAGACCAAATTTTCTTCCTGAGCAGAATTTGTAGAGTTTAATATGTCACAATAGACAAATGTAATAATGAAGAGAATTTTTTTTAGAAAAAAAATGGTGGTTCCAAAGAGGTTTAATTTCACATATGGCACAGATGTGAAAAATGACTTTATTTATTATTATAACAAGAATAAATGCACTGTTTCCATCCTGAACTATAAACAAAATTGATGAGACACACTCCAATTTAAAGGAGGTCCTATTACCCCTAGAATAATTAAAACTATAGGTTTTGAAATCTTAGTACCTACATAGCACATACGTGCATACTGCGTGAATAAACACACTGAAGGTCCACGTAGGCATACGTAGGCACTAAGGTTGCCCAAAATACAGTTTTAATTAGTCCAGGAGTAATAGGACCCCATTTAAGTTCAGGTGTGTCTCAGAAATTTTGTTTATAGTTCAGGGTGGAAACAGTGCATTTACTCTTTAACAATAACATCACACAACTTTTTTGTCATCAAAATAACTGAATTTACTTGTAGGAGACTTCTCACATAGGCAACTAGCTAAGTTGTGACTACACCTATTGTTAGAGTTTGTGACCCAAATTTTGTTGATTCGGCCGTGAAAAGATCGGGGTACGACCCATGTATGAGATTTTTTGGGGGGTCGGTGATGGTAGCATAGGGATCGGTATGGACCTATATATTTTTGGGCTTAAGATTTATTTGTACACACGTATTATGTAAGTGCGATTTAGTGGATTGTTTGTTGTAGTTTTGAATATACATCATTGAGACTTGAGTCTACTCCTTATACTCATCTCCATTATAGTGAATTTCCTCCTCCTCTACCCATGGTTTTTTCCCGTTAAGAGTTTCCACATAAAATTTGTGTGTTTTTCTTATTTTCTTTTATTTATTATTATGCAGATTCTTGTTGGTTCAATAACACCTGTTTACAGCCTTCTAATTAAAGAGAAAACAACATGATCCAGTAATCCCTGAAATGCCAAATATACTCCTAAGAAAGAACATTTCAGTAACACCTGAATCACATTCCATCCATCAGACAAGATATGTATTGATTTATATTTTTCCTAACTAGCCATCTGCTAGACTTTCCTAATAGCAAAAGTTTTGGTGATCATCGGCTTCTCACTTTGTTTATCTGGAAACTATGACCATGAAAAAAAATCTTGGGTATCCAATGCTATTGGTACCACACCGATTATCTCAGAAAACATTCTCAGAGAGACCTGCATATGTAAAATAATCCAATTTATGAATAGTAAGTCAATTATCATTACTTACATATCTACCAATATAACTAGTTTACAATATGTTACAAAAATCATGAAAATCAAACAAAACTTTTGATGCATATATATTCCATATTTTAGGATTAAACATCCATGCATTCCTGGCTTGGTTTTCTAAATGAATCACATAATAAACACAGGCAATTTAAGTATATCGAGTACTGACTTGAAAATTCCCCCAATAGACTAAACATACATATAACTCAGATGCAATAAACCTCCTATGTATCTAAATCTAACACTATTATACCTCTATACAATAAGAATCCTACAAAAATACTAAGACAGTTAATGTTCTGTTAATTTATACTTCATAGAGTTTAGCACCACTTGCAACTTTGATCTAAATATAGACACCACAACAATGATTTTAAACTCCCAAAACCCATATCATCATCATATGCGTGATTGCTTTTTTTTTTTCTAACCAAAACCATCATTTTATTGCTCAAGTAAACGGGAAACTTTGCTCAATCATCTTCATTTTTTTGAATTATTTGCGTTCTTTAGATTTTCTCTAACCCATGAGTATAATCATTTCATCCATTATTTTGCATATTTACTTCCTTTACTACTATATTGAAACATCTTCAAACCCATCAACCACCCTGGAATCATTGATTTCTATAGCAAGTAAATAAATATGCATGTCATTAGCAGTATTTATGATCAAAGAAGTTGTGTCTTGCTTTGTGGGTTCACCACTATTCAAGTAAGGACTCACATCTTAACTGACCACTTGTAACAATATTGTCAACCAACCTACTATAGGTAAGTTCCCTACTCACAAAAATAGGTATTGTAATCTTACCATATAATTCCATATCAAACATTATGTGTAGTTCACTCATTCACCAAAATAATCACCGTCCAATAATAGAAGTTCCCTCACTAGTGGTCAAAAGATATATATGTACTTTGTCATTATCTTTTGATCAACCAAACCATATTATACTTATTATTTGGAAAATTAGGGGAGGAGATGCTCATATATGGTATGATAAATGGAGTGGACTGGGAGATGTTTACTCTTATAGAGGAAAAAAAGGAGTGGAAAGAAAATTATCAATGTGTAAGGGACTTAATGACTAATGGTTACTGGAATGAGAAGATACTAAAGAGACTGTTTACTAATAACATAATGGATTATGTAAAGTTCAATGGAAGAGCAGTGGAGCAAACAATCAAAAGGATAAGCCAATATGGAGTCTGGAAAAAAGGGGGAATTTCTCAATAAGGTCTACATGGCATTATGTGAGGCAGAGGAGGGATCCTAATAATTTCTATAAGCAACTATGGATAGAGGGGCTGCCATTTAATATTGTGTTTTTATATGGAGAATATGGAAGGAAAAGATATCAATTTATGATACTATTAGGAGATGGGGGGATATATGGTCCTTCCAAGTGCTGGTGTTGTCAAAACCTAGCGCAAAAGACCATATCATATATGCTACTAAGATCCTTTTCAGCTAACAGGACCGGGTCCTACTTTTTTTTTTTGCAGGGATTAGCATACAAGGAAGAAGTTTAAGAGAGAAAATTTATACATAGTGGAATGCTCAGGACAAACAAATAGAGAAAGCCTACTTCAGAGCAATACTAGCAATCATAATATGGGAATTATGGAAGAGGAGAAATATTAAGAAACATGAAGGCAAAGAGATCAGTGTGCATAGATTGAGATTCAATGTTACAAGACACCTTAGGATGCTACTGAATATGAGAAAACCAGCACTGGAATTCAGAATAGACTGGCCATCAATCTTCAATCCACTAAGCCAACTAAAGCCTAGAGTTAGAACTAAGGTTGTACTATGGGAATTGCTAGAGCAAGGTTGGTGTAAATACAATGCTGATGGAGCATCAAAAGAGAATCTAGGTAGAGGATCATGGTTATTTTGATTAAGGGATGTAAAGGGAGATCTAATGCATACATAAGGGTCAACAATAGAAGACACAGATAACATGGTAGCAAAATCTGAGGCCATACTATAAGTAGCCATTCATTGTTATAATTTAGGTCAAGATAAGGTCATTATTCAGACAAACTCCCTAGCAATGCAGAAGTTTATAAGTGAGGAATGGGAAACACCATGGAATATAGGAGGCACAGTAAACCAAATAAACAAATTGCTAGAACACAAGCAAGTACAAATAAAGCATATATTCAGATAAGGCAATCAACTTGTAGATTACTTAGCTAATCTAGCCTTTGAGTAGGAGAAGTTCACATTTACAACATTCAACTAGCTACCAAGCTCAGGTAGAAAGATTCTTAACAGTGACAAGCAACAATGTCCATACTTGAGGCTAAGCTTAGCAAAAGGATAAGGGGACTGGAAGGGCTATAGCAACGTCTTTCACATACAACATATTTACATCCAGGGAGGCTAAACAAAAAAAGTAAATGTGCTAATTAGCCTATCTACACCAGCCAACGAAAAAGGAATCTCAGTAGATTGGGTCACCAAGTCAGCTAAGATTCAAGTGACTGAGTTACTTGCTCCTTTTTAACTATCAGTGTGTTCGACCATCCCATAATCTTAATCCTAACTATAGCTACACATGGAGAATACACAGAAGGTCAAATGTAACATACAGGTAAAGTAGCAAGCTCATAAGTGAAAATGACTTACTAGAAGAAGGAATCAAGCTTCAGAATACGATACCCAACTTGTTAGCACCAAAAAAACTAGAAACATATTGGAGATCTGAACTGAGATAATACAAATGAAGAATCAAAGCAGGCTCTCAATAAAATTTTAAATAAAAAACAAAGTAATAAGGAAAAATACTCACTCATGAAAGGTGGAATCCTCATCCCGATGCAACCAGGTTACGATATTCACCACCCAAAGCTGAAGAAAAAAAATTGAAGATTATTGAAGTTGAACATAATGAAGTAGGAGGAGAAAGGGGGAACTCAACTCTAAGTATGAATTTAGAAACCCTACTAAAGTTATATGTTGATTTCAGACCGGGTCATTCATTTGGGTCAACCCATTTGTTATTTAATTTTTTGGGTCAGATTTAGGTGTTGAAATTGTAAGATAGATTGGTCCATCATGTTTTAGACTTATTATTTATTAATAAAATCCCAAATTAAACCTAAAAGAACATATTATATTCATTAAATTATCGATTAATCATCCCTTGGTCGGCAAAGGTTTGATTAATCAACCTTCTTGGTCTATTAATCAATCCAGTACAAAATTTGCAAATGAAAAACTGTAATCTCAGATATTGCATGGACAAGTACTATATCTTAAAATAACTGTTCTCCATAATTGAATGAATAACTCGGAAAGCTTGTAAATTTTAAATCATATGCTGAGGTTATGTACTAGACTTTGGAGGAAACTAGAGAAGTCACTAGCTGTTGACAGAGTTTGCTTGCAACATTTATTAGTTGAGCATTAAAATGGCACCTTATTAGTCACCAAATTATTCCTCACATCTTCTATAAGGTAGTTTGACCACATGTTATTTTACCAGGTGTAGTATGAGATATAAGGGAAAGAATTAAACTTATCTGAGATAGTAAAGCGTACGAAAGTAAATAGAAATCATATGCAGTCAAGATGTACTAGAGGCTAAATTTTATGGTTCATAATCAAGTGTTTCTAAATGTCTCACCCATGAAAGGTGTTACGATACTTCACAAGAAATAGAGGTGAAGTTTATGTTTCTTAGACCAGGTCAAATTCTTGAATGAATGGGTGCAATAGCCTACCAATGCACTCCCTCTTGATATGGTTCCTGTATGGACAATAAAGTAATCAAGAACTAGTTGTTGTACACTAACTAGTCAAAAATTGGGTCCAAGGGGATATCCTTAGTTATAGTACTATAGAGGAACTTTTCAAGTGAAGAAGCCATATAAGAAGGTACAAATGACATGAAAACAATATATCCCCATATCTTTAAGCCTTTAGATATGATTATTTTTTAAATTAGATGAACAAATTTATTAAGGAGAGCGAATAAAGCCCCCCTGCTCCCCCCACTGTGGACAAGTAATAGGTAATTTTTGAAACATACTTAACTCTTGAAACTAGGAAATTGAAAGTAAGTTTTCAGGATGCGGTATAAACATAATAAGCAACCAGCAAAAAGTGTTTTTGGTGCAATTGTAGCTTATATAGAATAGGAAATAGCTAAGATAACCATAAAGTGTAGATGATAAATAGCACTTAATATTTACATGAAAACCTCTTCGGAAAAAACCATGACCTATGTCATAGAATTTCTAACTAGATCCACTATATTCAAGCCAAAAGTGTGATTAAAAACTCCAATAATCTCAAGGATTAAAATATTAATCTCATCCACCTTGTAACACCTCTATTATAATATTTGTGTAATACCCCGTATATTTCTAATCTAGAAAATAAACCATTGTTCCTACGCATGAAACCTCATATCCTATGATTCATATTTGAGTACATGAATTAGGATGAGTATCCTAGTGATAATAAAGCTTATTATGTGTTAATGATGTTCATAAGAGTCACTTAGAGTAAGCCAAGCTAAGAACTTTTGAATTCATCAAGTTTTCGTATGTGATTTCATGTAGGTCATCTTTAAATGAGAATAACTTAATTTTTAGGTGGTATTTTAGAATATTTATACCCTCCAGATTGTAGATAATTGAATAATCTTTCTGTTGATACCAAATTCACCTAAAACGGACACCCACTGAAGAAGTTATGGCAATTTAAAGTTTTAGCAGCGCCATTTCAGTCAGTGGTGTGTCACGCCATAAGCCAAAATGACGTTTGTCAATTACCAGTGTCTCTCCATGATTCTACCACATTTTGGTGATTTTCTAGGTCACAAACAAGTGGCAACATGATATCTCCGCGTCGCGCCAAGGGCCCATATCGGAAAATTTTCACAGAAATTAAATGAAGCATCTAGAGGGGTATTTGGGTCTCTTCCCACCCCTATATATATTCCATGAACACAGAATTTAGCCCCAATATAACCACATTATACTCTCTTTTCTCAAAAGTTCTCTCAAAAAATCCATAGGGTTTTCATAGGAGCTTCAAGATTCAAAGAATTTCATCGTTAATCTTCAAGAATCTTCCATCTAAGGTATGCATAGTGTTCATCCATGGATCCCTTTCATCCTTGGAGATCAAGAATCAATTTTTAAAATCATAAATTTGTGATTATATTGTTGTGGTATGATTTTGTTCATGCCGATGGTTGTTATTTGGTATCTTGATGTATTTTCATGAAGTATGTGAGCATGTTAGTTGAAATCCATGAATTCGGGTGGCTTAAGATTTTTAAATTGATAAGTATACCTATGCCAAAAGTTATTCATGTAAGGTGTTTGATAAAATTCCTAGAATAATAGAAATCATGTATTATAGCTTAGGGATGAACTATATGATAAATTCATGCTAGTCTATTATGTTCAAAGGGCTCAAATGTTGTTGTTGTGCAATATCTATGCTGTTGGAATGCCCATGATATTAGAGCATGAGGTTTATGACTTGATTACAGGAATTCCCATTCATGTTAGATATTATGATGACCATGTACTTCATCAAATCCCTCACTCATGTATTATGGATTATTATTGATGGTCATGTATTCAACAAAGTCATGTTATGTCAGTTTCTTCCATCGAGTCCTGGGGGATCTTGTACCCAAAAAATATAGTTGTGTGCCTAGATCAAAGTCATGTTTTCATGATATCCTTAGTCAAGCCATGATCCATAGAACTCGGCCAGTCATGTGACTCAAGAAAACTCAGAAATCTTATAAATCTCAGTAAGCTCAGTAGTTCAGTAATCTCAGTGATCTCAGTTAACTTCAGTAATCTCAGTACTCAATAACTTCAGTAATCTCTGTACTCAGTAACTTCAGTAATATCTATAATTTAGTACTCTCAAAAATCTCATGAACTTAGTACTCAGTAAGATCAGTAATCTCATAAACTCAGTCAGTTATCAGATATCAGTAAATCAATCCATATTTAGTTCAGTAAATCATGTTTAGTGTCCATTCATATAGGAGTAGAAATTAGCACCAAGTGAACCCAAGGATAGGGACTCACCTGTTATGTGAGGGTGTGATTCCTAGAAGCAATCCTTGCATTCCAGAACTATATAGCCAGCATAGGTTGAGACACCGTAGCCTGATATATGAGGGTAGATGAGGTTGCTTAACCTATTATATAAGGGTTCCCACCATTCTCACTAGATTTACCTATTATATTAGGGTACTCATATGTCGTCCTTACCAGTGGTGCGGTATTGACACCCTTCTAATCAGGGCATGTCGATTAGATGACTAATTCCCACAGTCTCAGTTACAGTTTTAGTCTTAGTAAAAGAACTCAGATAGTTCTTCAGATATCAGGACTATCAGATATATTCAATTCAGATATAGTACGGAACTCAGCTAGTTCCATCAGATTCAGGACTTTTAGATACATTAACTCATGTTAATAGTTATATCAGTTCTCAGAACACATGTTATCAATTATATCAGTTATCAGAACTTATGTTATCAGTATTCAACTTTAGGATTGTCAAATACAGTCAACCAGACCAGTTCTTCATAATTAGAATTGTCAGACATAGTTATTCATGTATCAGTAACATAGTATCAGTCCCTTAGTATTCAGTAATACAATATTAGTATTTCTCACTCATCAGTCACTCAGATGTCAATATCAGTGAACTCAGTAGTCAGAACTCAGCATTCAGTCTAATCATGATCTCAGTTATAGTTACGTAGTCATGCATGCACTCTCATGTTCATGTGAGTTAGTCAGTTATTATTTTTCATGCATATAAACCCCATGCATTTAGCCAACCTCTCTTGGATACCAGTACATTCAAAGTACTAACGTATTTGCACTATGGTGTCTTATACCATAGTTTCAGAAGTACGAGCTCTCGAGCATCAATAGCATCCCAGTTCAGTAGTCAGAGTTAGCTATGAGTCCTCATCCTTCGAGGACATAATGATTACATTACTATTTCAATTTTCAATTTATTTTTATAGATGGAGTTAGTTGGGAACATGTCCCATCAACTCCTTATTCAGACAGTTTAGAGGCTTTCAGACTATAGTATGTCAGACAGTTATTTCAGATTTGTTTTGGTATTGCTATACTATTTTCAGACATTGTTCTTATCAAATATTTATCCAGTTTAAATCTTATGGTCTTTCAGTTCATGTTTCCATATTTTTTTCAGTCTTTTATGCAGTATACAGGTATAGATATCAATCATGGGTTATCTTATGGTCCTTTGAGGTCATGATTACCATGTAGCATTCCGGTTTAGAAAATTGGGGCATTACAATTTGTGAAGAAACTCTACTGCACCTTTCAAATTAACTAACTCTAATTGATTCCCTAGGTAACTCTACCCAAAATCACATAAGGCATCATGAAGAAATCTTCACTACACTACGATTGAATCAATAATTAGCACTAGTTAACTCAACTCAACCTAAAACTTAGACAAGACTGGCACCTACAATCCTTTATAATACATGAGTACGTTTACAGTTGTAAAAACAAAAGACTATGACTCAAGAAATCAATAAAGTCTGAATTTCAACTCTATCAGGTCCCTTGTTAAGAATGAACAATAATAGGTCCCTTTTTGAGAATGAGCAGTAATCTAAAAAAAATGACTTTTACTTTTTAGAGAAAAACTTTTGATTGAAAAAATCAAATTTTTCTCATGTCATATCATCTTTTAATAAGAGAGAGAAAACCTTATAGCCATTCTATTGGTCCAGGTGTAACCTTATAGCCATTCTATTGGTCCAGGTGTAACCTTATAGCCATTCTATTAGTCCAGGTGTAAGCGAGATAGGTGTGTCACTGTTGCAACACTACCAGCTAAAATAGATAGTACATTTTACAACTATACATGGTTTTCTTAGATTGTTAAATCAGCACAGCACGAACTAGGTCCCGTGCATTATTATTTGTAAATCATCAAAATCAAAGTACCACAAATTCAAAGCATTAAAAAGATGACCTCTTTTTTAGTATGAATCAATTCTTATACTATATGTTACGCAATTAAGATTAAAACCTCTTTTAAATATCTCATGGCAAAATAAGACTACGAAGATAATATCCCTGATTCCTTGAACCCCAAAAGCAAGATATTCATTGTCTTGGTATCAGGTGGGGAAACTAGATTGGAGTTTGTTGATACTAAATGATATTCTTTCATCTTTAGTAAAACACAATGAGTTGACTATATCATTTTGCTAATGTGTTACTATTACATTGAAACAATGTTTACTGTTTCATTGAAGTTATAGTTAGTTGAGTTAGTTAGCCAAGTAGATTAGTTGCAGGCCACTTGATCAAGATGTTAGAGTTTGTTAGGAAGTTTCTAGAAGCTCATGTAATGATCACGTGAGTCCATAGATATATGTCTTTTGATTCTTATTATAACAACATTATTTATTTCAATACAATTTAGTTTTTTCTCATTCTTCTTACCTAACTAAAGCTCTTCTTCAATAGTCATTATGTGTATGTATGAGTAATGTAATAGTATAGTTTTAACATGGTATCAAAGCCACGATCATGGAAGTATAGAAATAGCAATCGATTGTGCTTTATCTCTACTGTAATAGAAGTTTTGAGTTTTATTTGTGAGCTATAGTTCCTGAGTTTTTTGACAATAGCTAAGAGTAGTTTAGATCTCTGCTTATGAGATGTATTATACAATTTGTTTTACACTATTCTGAGATTGAGTTTAGTTATATTCTACAAAGTAATAATGGCACCTAAATTAATCTTAGTGATCCTTTATTTCTTAGAGCCTTAAATGTAGCTAGAGCTCTGTTTATCCCCATTAAGCTAGTTGGTTAAGAACACTATGGATTATGGTGTAGATCCATGAAGATTGCACTATTGGGAAAAAGGAAATATGGTTTTATGACTAATACTTGCAACAAAGACATGTATGAAGAGAAATTACATGACTAATGGGAGACATGTAATGCAATGGTATTATCATGGCTAATGAGCTCAATCAGTGAATAATTACTGAGTGGTATTGTATGCAACAACTGCATGTAAGGTATGGGAAGATCTCAAGGAAAGGTTTGACAGGGTGAATCGCACGACACTTTATAAACTATACAGAGAATCAATAATCTTCATCAAGGTACTGACTCAGTTTCTACTTTACTAAATTGAAGAACCTCTAGAGTGAATATGATGCAGTCATTCCTGATCCATCCGAAATCTAAGGAATATGTAGATCATCTATATCAGTTGAGGCTAATATAGTTTCTAAGTGGGCTGAATGATGCATATGATTAAGTGAAGAGACAGACACTAATGAAAAGAGTGACACCTACACTCAATCAGGCATATGCAATATAGTGGAAGATGAAATTCAGCAACTTACTTGTAGTACAACAATTAGTGATAAAACTGAATTTATAGCCATCCAGATGCATAGACGTTCTACAGAAACTGGTTATGAAGGCCAAAATCTTAAAGGCAAAAGGTGTAACTATTATAAATTTACTGGACATATAAAAGAAAATTATTAAAAATTGATTGGATATCCTACTGATTAGAAGCATAGGAAGAAAGAAAATTACAACAGTTCCAAAAAACACATCAATCTTTCCATAATAATCAGCCTCATGGTAGATTTAGTGGATATGGACATCCAGTTGCTGGTCAAACCAACAATCAATTCTCAGCTCATATCTTCACTGGAACTCAATCAGAAAATTCTAGTTTAGCAGTTTTATCCAGCAATCAGGGGAATAAAGACATCAACAGTGTTGTTCTAGCCAAGGGGCAAGGTTTCTTAGAAGAAGAATACAAGAAGATCATGGCATTGATAATAAAGTACACATAAGAATCTAAGTGGGCTAACATGGCAGGTACAATTACTTGTTTATCTACTCATGTTATTCCACATGAATGGGTAGTAGATTCTGGAGCTACACATTATACTGTGCCATAAAAAGGTATGTTTTCACTCTATCATAATATGGTTAACGCAGAATGTGATAAGGTAAATCTTTCCACTGAAGCTAAAGTTGATATATCATATGTTAGAGAAGCACAAGTACTCAAGGAAGAAGTTGAAAAGAATTTACTGTTTGTTCCTGATTTTAAACTCAATTTGTTGTCAGTATCTAAGATAACTAAATAACTTTCGTGTTCTATTTCATCTATGTTGACTTCTTTATATTTCAGGATCTTCACAATGATAGGGTGAAAGCGGTTTGATACAGGGAAATAAGGATTATATATCCTCAAAAATATTTATGGGTTGAATGGGATATATAGAAATAATGCTCATCAATGGCAAGTTGGAAAGTAGATATGCAAGACTACAATCTGTGGCATATGAGGCTTGGACACCCTTCTTCCTAAGCCTCAAAGTATCTTAGTTTACTAAGATATGGTAATGACATAGAGGCTCTAAATAAGTGTCATGTTTGTCCATTAACTAAACAGACCAAGCTAGCCTTATCTATCTACAATTCTAGAGCTATAAAGTGTTTTGATGTTGTACTTATGGATCTTTGGGGGAATTATAAGATTCCAAGTTTTTATAAAAAAATATTACTTCCTAACTGTTTGAAAGACCCCATAAAAATCCTAAGAGTAACTCAGTCCCCTAGAGCTTGATAATGGATCCCAAACATAGAAAATTTCAGCTAAGTGTTAGAACTTAACTTTTCTAAAGCCCTCAAACTTTTTGGAATTTATTTACGACCTTCCTGACCTCTAAAAGTTAGTTTGTAAGTTGATTTAGAATAGGTGGAGTTAATAGTACATCTCAGGTGAGTTTCAGAATTTTTGGACAAGTGTAAGGGCGTGTTTGAAACTCTAAAATAGCAGCTCAGGGCGATTAGACCATAAATCCTCGCCCATTTCAGTGCTAGGGGAAGCCCGCGATGGAACCAGGGTGCCTCTCCCAGAGCAATGCTCTAGAGCCTGCGGCACTCTGGCCAGCCCGGTCTGGGTAATTTTTGCAGTTAGGTTCTATATTTTTAAGGGAAAATGGGTCATTCTCCCTTTACCCAAGAACTCCATAACACAGGATTAAATCCCTAAATAGAAAAATTCCTTACTATTTTCATAAAATCCTCTAAAGAACAAGTCGTAGATTCATCAAGTTCAAGAAACAAACCTCAAAAATTCACCCCAATCTCTACGAAGTTATCAATTAAGGTATGTGAAGTGTTCATTCAAGGGTTCCTTCCACCCTTGGAGTTCAAGAAACTATTTTTAAAACTTCTAGGGTATTGATTTTATGAATTCCATGTTGGGTTTGATTATAATGATTAGTTGGGTTTCTAATCCATGTTTTATTACAAGTTTCATGTATAGTTAATTGATATATGTGTAGTATCATGTGAATCCATGTTAAACCCTTAAATGTGTAAATTTATTATGGTAGTCATGATGCATTAGCATGTTGGTCATACCCAAGTATAAGGTTATGCCTTCCATGTGTTTGACAAAATGCCTAAGTGAATAAATTGTGCATTGTGGTACATTGGTGACCTTATGATGAATTTATGCTAGAACTACATGTTCCAAATTTGCTTCCATGTTAAAGCTATACTTTGTAAGTGATTGATGGAATGTCCATGAGAATTGAACTATGAAATTATATATGCTAGCAAGCGTTTGCATTCATGTACAAGCCCAAAAATATGGCAAAATGTCTCAGTGACTGCAAGGTGAATAGTTTACTGTTGTCATGTCATCAAAAAGTGCCATGTTTTAGTATTATCTATTCTATCGAGTGCTGGGGGTATTTAGTATTAGCAGTACTCCCAGTCAGTTATGATAATTTAGTAGAACTAAGGAAAACATAATAAACTCAGTATCAGTCCAGTTTAGTTTAGTACATCAATTCTGTGTCTTTAAGTTAGGAGTAGGATTCAGCACCGAGTGAACCTAAGGATGGGGAATCACTTGCCAGCAGAGGGTGTGATCCTTAGAAGCAGTCCTTGCATTTCAGAACTACGTATCCAGCGTAGGTTGAGATATCAAACTACCAGTTGAGGGTTGATAAGGTGTCTTACCTACCAGTTGAGGGTACCACTGTTCTCATTTAGAGCACCTTGAAGATGAGGATGACTCAACATTTGTCTTTATCTATGGCATAGTACTGACACCCTTCCAACTAGGATTATAAGTTGGACCCCAAATTAGTTCAGAGAAGGAGCATGTCTTTTAGATTATTACCTCCCACAGTCTCAGTTTCAGTTCTATTCTCAATATAAAACTCAGTTCAGATCTATAAAAATCAAGACTGTCAGACACAACCACTCAGTTTAGCATGAATCTCAGAATAATTCTATAGAAATCAGTACTATCAGATACAATCATTCAGTTAATAGTAATATAGTATTAGTAAACTCAGATATCAATAAACCAGTATTCAAAACTTAGTATTCAGTGTTACCATGATCTCAGTAATAGTTTAAGAATTCCTGCATGTACTCTCTTTCGATTATGATCATGTTATTCAGTCAGTTATTATTCATGCATATGATCCCATCCACATCATCCTACCTTACTTAGCATACCAGTATATTCAAAGTACTGACACATACTTTTCTCTTGTTCTATGATGTCTTATATTATAGGTTCAGACGCACGAGCTCCCGATTGTACTTAGCAGTCCAATCAATCAGTAGCACAGTTAGTGGTGAGTACTTATAGTTCGAGGATAGATTTATCATTTTAGTTATATCAACACTTAGTTTATTCAGTAGTCAGAGTTAGTTAGGGACTTGTCCCATCAAATCCTTATTCTGATAGTAGAGGCTTTTCAAACTAGAGTAATGTATTAGTATTCAGTTCTCAGTATTGATATATAGTATTTTTTTATATTTGAACCTTATGGTAGATTTTTACCTAATTTCTGCATAATTACAGTATATTATTCAGTTATTACAGCAATACCAGTCATGGGTTAGCTTATACTCCTTCGAGATTATGAGTACCATGTAGCATCTGGGTATAGACTTGGGGCGTTACAAACTTGGTATCAGAGCCTAAGGTTCAATAGAGTCCTAAGAAGTTTGAAAGCAGCATTTAGTGAAGTCTTGTGCATAGGTGTGTAGCACGCCACACTTATGGACAGGAGTCTATTAGATGTTTTAAGAAAAGTTTCTGTTCTTTCAGTAATCATGTCGTGCGGGTGTGATCAAGCTCAAGTTAAAATCTCTATCTAATCCAAGTTTCTCTTTCGTTTATAGAATATGCCTCCAAAGAGGACTAAGGTAAGAGGAACGGGCAACTAGCCATCATATCAGCCTGTCCAGCTAGATCCCCTGGACGAACATGTCTTCCACGCTGAATTCAAAGCAGCTTTCACCACCCTAGCTCATTCTGTGGCATCCTAAAATAAATGCCCAGCTACTATTTTGGCTAACTCGGTGGCTAATACTACTGAAGCCAGGATTCGGGACTTCACCTGAATGAACCCTCCATCTTTTACTAGGTTTAAGTCAGATAAGGATCCTCAGGAATTTCTTGATTAGGTACAAAAAATTATAGATATTATGGAGGTGCCTGCTATTGAGAGTGTTGAGTTGGCCATATATCAGTTGCAGGATATGGCTCACTCATGGTTTAAATAGTGTAAAGTAGAAAGGGTAATAGATGCAGGGCCCATAGAGTGGGAAGAGTTTGCCATGGCTTTTTTGGATAGGTTCTTCCCGTTGGAGTTAGGGGAGCTGAAGGTTCTAGAATTTATTAATCTAAAGTAGGGAGACATGATAGTGAAAGAGTATTCTCTCAAGTTTACTCAGTTGGCCAAATACGCTCCTCATGTGGTGGCAGATAGCAGGTCCAGGATGAGTAAGTTTATGTCTGGCGTTTCTAGCAGTGTGGTCAAGAAGTGCAGAACAACAATGATGATTAAGAAAATGGATATTTCCATGCTTATGGTCCACACTCAGCAGATAAAGGAGGCTAAGAGTAGGGAGAAGGAGAGGGAGAATAAGAGAGTGAGAATAGGTAGTTTCAACTTTGTCCAGCCTAAGGCAGAAGGAGGAAATTATTCTCAATTCTGCTAAAAATCCTCAATTCTAGCTCCATCCTTAGACAGTACCCCAGTGCCAAAATTTAGAGATGGAAACAGAGATAGGGCGCCAGGCCCTAAGCCTCAGGGTAGTGTCAGTAGAGCCTGAACCAATCCCCTTTGCCAGAAATATGGTAGAAACTACTAGGGTATTTGCAGGGTTGGTAGTGATGGGTGTTTTGCATGTGGAAAGCTAGGTAATAGGGTTAGAGATTGTCCCCAATCAAGTTTCCAGGGTCAGCATAATTGTATCCCAGCCCATTCAAGTCGTCCAAATCAGCAGGGTGCCTCTTCCAGTGCCACTAGTGGGTAATGCCCAAACAGACTCTATGCCTTTCAGTCCTAACAGGATCAAAAAAGTTCTCCTGGTGTGTTCACTGGTACTTTATGAGTTTATAATTATATATTTATGCTTTGCTAGATCCAGGAGCTTCTTTGTCCTTTGTTACTCCTTATATAGCTATTGACTTAGGAGTCAGTCTTGAAATTCTAGAAGATCCTTTCTCAGTCTGTATCCTAGTGAGTAAATCTATCATAGCTCGGCGGGTATATAGGATCTATTCAGTTATGGTATCTTAGAAAGTCACCTCAGCAGACTTAGTCGAATTAGAGATGACCGATTTTTATGTCATTCTCAACATGGATTGGCTTTATTCCTGCTATACCTCAGTCGACTACAGAAATAGAATTGTCCATTTTTAGTTTCTGAGCTCATCCTAGAGTAGAGGGGAAGTACTTTAGCACTTAGGATTCACCTTGTTTCCTGCCTAAGGGCAAGAAAAATGATATTTAAGGGGTGTGTCTACCCTTTTTTTTGAGTCTAAGACTCTGGATCAAAAACCCCTAATCTTTAATTAGTGTCAGTAGCATGTGAATTCCCAGATGTATTTCTCAAAGATCTTCTCGGAGTTTCTTTTGAAAGGAAAATTAACTTTGGAATAGACCTTCTTCTAAATACTCAACCTATCTCTATTCTGCCTTATTGAATGGATCCAGCAAAACTCAAGGAGTTAAAAGAACAGTTGAAGGATCTCTTAGATAAGGGATTCATCAGACCCAATGTATCACCAAGGGGTGCACCAGTTTTATTCATGCGTAATAAAGATGGTTCTTTCATAATGTGTATTGACTATGTCAGTTAAATAAAGTCATGGTCAAGAAAAAGTATCCACTCCTCATAATCGATGACTTATTTTACCAATTTTAGGGTTCCAGTTACTTCTCTAAGATAGACCTCAGATCAGGCTATCATCAACTCAGAGTCAGGGAATATGACATCCCAAAAATAGCCTTTAAAACTTGGTGTGGTCACTTTGAATTCTTAGTCATGTCATTTGGTCTAACCTATGCCCCAACAGCTTTTATAGACTTGATGAACCGTGTGTTTGAGCAGTACTTGGACATGTTTATCATAGTCTTCATAGATGACATCCTTGTCTACTCCCGCAGTGAGCATGATCATGCAAACTATCTCAGAGTATTCATACAGACTCTCAGAAACCATCAGTTATTTGCCAAATTCAGTAAATGCAAATTTTGGCTAAGGTTAGTAGCTTTTCTTGGTCATATTATTTCTGGTGATGGCTTTAGCATTGATCCTTAAAAGACTAAAGTAGTGAGAAATTGGCCCAAACCCCTCTCTCTATCAGATATCTAGAGTTTCTTGGGTTTGGCTGGCTATTACAGATGGTTTATTCAGTGATTTTTATCTATTACATCCCCTATGTCCAGATTGACTCAGAAGAATGAAAAATTTCAATGGTCAATTCTTGTGAGAAGAGTTTTCAGGAGTTAAAGACTCCACTCACTACATCCTTAGTTTTGACTCTACCAGATAGTTCAGACGGCTTTGTTATGTATTGTGATGCTTCCAGAGTTGGTTTAGGTTATGTTTTGATATAGAGAGGTAAGGTCATAGCCTATGCCTCTAGACAGCTCATACCCCATGAAAGGAACCATCCAACTCATGATCTTAAGTTAGCAGCAGTAGTATTTGCCTTACAGATTTGGAGACACTATTTGTATGATGTGCATGTTGATATGTTCACTGACCATAAGAGACCACAGTATGTTCTCTTAGAAAGACCTAAACCTCCGTCAGAAAAGGTGGTTAAAGTTGTTGAAAGACTATGATATGAGTGTTCTGTATCATCCGGGTAAAGACAATATAGTGGTTGTTGCTCTAAGTAGGATGTCTATGGGTAGTTTTGCTCGTGTGGAAAATGGTAAGAAGAAGTTAGCTTAGGAAGTTTATCATCTTGTCCGACTTGGTGTCCACTTAGTCAATTTAGTAGAAGGTAGTGTATGGGTGCAGAGTAGTTCAAAATCATCTCTATTTTTTTAGGTGAAGGAAAAGCAGGAAAGAGATCCCAATTTAGTCAAATTAAAAGAATCAGCTAGAGATCAGAAAGTAGAGATTTTCTCCCAAAGGAAAGATGGTGTATTGCATTTCCAGGGTCGGTTATGTGTGATAGGTATAGATGACTTAAGACAACAGATTCTTGTAGTAGTGCATGGTGCGCGTTACTTTATTTATCCAGGGGCCACTAAGATGTACCGTGATTTATAGGAGATATATTGGTGGAGTGGGATGAAGAGAGATATTGCAAAGTTTGTAGCTAAGTACTTGATATGTCAGTAGGTTAAGATTGAGCACTAAAAACCTAGTGAGTCTATTCAGGAGTTCAGTATTCCCACTTGGAAATGGGAAGAGGTGAACATAGATTTTATGATGGGTTTGCCTCATACTAGTTGTCAGCACAATATGGTTTGGGTCATTATGGATAGGATGAAGAAATTAGCTCATTTCGTACAAGTCCATGTCTCTTATTCAGCCGGGGACTATGCCAAGCTCTATGTCAGAGAGTTGGCCAGATTACACGGAGTTTCAATATCTATTATCTCAGATAGAGGTACCCAGTTTACCTTTCATTTTTGGAAAGAATTTCGAAAGGGTTTTGGAACCCAAGTTCACCTCAGTACAGCCTTCCACCCTCAGAAAGATAGTCAAGCAGAAAGGACCATTCATACTTTAGAGGATATGCTGCGAGCATGTGCAATAGACTTTAAAGGTAGTTGGGATGACCATATGTCTTTGATCGAGTTCACATATAATAATAGTTATCATTCCAGCATTCAAATGGCTCCTTTTGAGGCATTTTATGAAAAGAGATATAGATTCTCATTGGTTGGTATAAAGTGGGTGAGGCCGCAATATTTGGGCCTGATTTGGTATTTGATACTTTAGAAATAGTTTAATTGATCAAGGAAAGGTTTAAGACAGCTCATAGACGACAGAAATCATGCGTAGATATGTGCAGAAAGGATCTCAAGTTCGAGATTGGTGATTATGTGTATTTAAAAATCTATTCTATTAAAGGAGTAAAGAGGTTTAGCAGGAAGGGGAAGCTCAGTCATCGATGTGTTGGTCCTTACCGAATTTTTAGCCATTTTGGAAAGGTAGCTTACAATCTTGAGTTGCCTTCAGACCTAGGTTCATTACATCCAGTCTTTCATATCTCCTTGCTTAAGAAGTGCATAGGTGACCCTTCAGTTGTAGCCCCTATAAAGGGCATAGATATTTAGAACAGTCTCTCTTTCGAAGAGGTTCCAGTCAAAATCCTTGACTACCAGATTCACAGACTTAGGAACAAAGAAGTCCCTCTAATTAAAGTTCTTTGGTGGAATTAGTCCGTTGAGAGAGCTACTTGGGAAGTGGAAGCAGACATGCGGACCAAGTATCCTCACCTTTTTCCTGTGAACTTAGACTTATTCCAAGGTTACAGTTTTCCTTAAACCTACTCAGTTTCATGCTCAGATTTCCCTTACAAACTAGGTATCAGTTACCATTTCATATTCAGCCATATATTCAGAAGTCAGTTCAGTCAGATATTCATGTAACAGATATGCATGTTCAGTATGAGACACTTAGCTTATCAGCAATCCCAGTCATACATTCATGAATTAGTTGAGTCATGTATTCATGCATCAGATACACATATTCAGTATGAAATTTCAGTACGTTAGTAGTGACAGTCATGTAATCACGTTCAGTTGTGCATGTTCGGTATATAAATTTAGTCTATCAGTATTCTTAGCTTAGCCAGTATTATTCGAGGACGAATATTTCCAAGGTGGAGATATTGTAAGACCCCGCAAAAATCCTTAGCATAACTCAGTCCCTTAGATCTTGATAAGGGGTCACAGACGTAGAAAATTTCAGCGAAGTGTTAGAATTTAGTATTTTCTAAAGCCCTCAAACTTTGAGGGATTTATTTACGACCTTACTGACCTTCGAAAGTTAGTTTTTAAGTTGGTTCATGATCATGGGAGTTAATAGTACATCATGGGTCAGTTTCAGAATTTTTGGACAAGCATAAGGGCACGTTTGAAACTCCAAAATAGCAGCTCAGGGCGATTAGCCCGCGACGCCTTGCCTGGTGCTAGGGGAAGTCCGCAATGGAGACCGCGGAGCCTCACCCAGAGCGGTGTTCTAGAGCCCACAGCGCCCTGGCCAGTTCGGTTTGGGTAATTTCTGCAGTCAGGTTTTGCATTTTTAAGGGCAAATGGGTCATTTTCCATTCACCCAACAACTCCATAACACGGGATCAAATCCCCAAATAGAAAAATCCCTTCTTCTTTTCATAAAATCCTCTCAAGAACAAGTTGTACCTTCATCAAATTCAAGAAACAAACCTTAAAAATTTGGCCCAATCTCCACAAAGTTATAAATTAAGGTATGTAAAGTGTTCATCCAAGGGTTACTTCCACCCTTGGAGTTCAAGAAACTTTTTTTAAAACTTCAAGTGTATTGATTTCGTGAATTCCATGTTAGGTTTGATTATAATGATTAGTTGGGTCTCTAATCCATGTTTTATTACAAGTTTCATGTTTAGTTAATTGATATATGTGTAGTATCATGTGAATCCATGTTAAACCCTTGAATGTGTAAATTTATTATAGTATTCATGATGCATTAGCATGTTGTTCATTCCTAAGTATAAGGTTTGTCCTTCCATGTGTTTGACAAAATGCTTAAGTGAATAAATTGTGCGTTGTGGTCCATTGGTGACCTTATGATGAATTTATACTAGAACTATATGTTCCAAATTTACTCCCATGTTAAAGCTATATTTTGTAAGTGATTGATGGAATGTCCATTAGAATTGAATAGTAAAATTATGATATGCTAGCATACATTTCCATTCATGTACAAACCCAAGAATATGGCAAAATCTCTCAGTGACTGCATTGTAAATAGTTGACTGTTATTGTGTTATCAAGAAGTACCATGTTATAGTATTATCTATGCTATCGAGTATTGGGAGTATTTAATACTCGATAATTTAGTTGTTTAACTAGAGTCATTGTCAGTACAGAATAGTATGAGTCATGTCATGATCAGTAGTACTCTCAGTTAGTTATGAAAATTCAATAGAACTTAGTAAGTTACAGAACTCAAGAAAACTCAGTAAACTTAGTATCAGTCCAGTTCAGTTCTATACATCAATTCAGTGTCTTTTAGTTGGGAGTAGGATTCAGCACCGAGTAAACCCAAGGATGGGGACTCATATGCCAGCAGAGGGTGTGATCCTTAAAAGTAGTCCTTGCATTACAAAATTACGTAGCCAACGTAGGTTGAGACATCAACCTACCAATTGAGGGTTGATGAGGTGTCTTGCCTGCCAGTTGAGGGTACCACCTTTCTTATTCAGAGCACCTGCCAGATGAGGGTGACTCAGCATTTGTCTTTACTCGTGGCACGGTACTGACACCCTTCAACTGGGGTTACAGATTGGACCCCAAATCAATTCAGAAAAGGGGCATATTTGTTAGATGATTAACTCTCACAGTCTTAGTTTTAGATCTAGTCTCATTATAGAACTCAGTTCAGTTCTACAGAAATCAAGACTGTCAGACACAGTCACTCAGATTAGCATGGAACTCAGAATAATTCTACAGAAATTAGGATTGTCAGATGTAGTCACTTAGTTAATAGTAATACAGTATTAGTAAACTTAGATATTAGTAAACCAGTGATTCAGAACTTAGTATTCAGTGTTACCATGACCTCAGTTACTGTTTAAGCATTCATGTATGTGCACTCTTTCAGTTATGATTATGTTATTCAGTCAGTTATTGTTTATGCATAGGAACCCATGAACATCTGCCTACCTTACTTAGTATACCAGTACATTCAAAGTACTGATGCATACTTTTCTCTTGCGCTATGATGTTTTATATCATAGGTTTAGATACACAGGCTCCCGACCACACTTAGCAGCCCAATTGATCAGCATTAGAGTTAGTGGTGAGTCCTCATAGTTTAAGGATAGATTTATCATTTCAGTTATATCAGCACTCAGTTTACTTTAGTAGTCAGAGTTAGTTGGGGACTTGTCCCATCAACTACTTGTTTCGACAGTAGAGGCTTTTCAGACAGATGTATTAGTATTCAGTTCTCAGTATTGATATTCAGTATTTATTTCATATTTGAACCTTATGGTAGATTTTTTCCTAATTTATACATAATTATAGTATTGTTATTCAGTTATTGCAGCAGGTACCAGTCATGGGTTAGCTTGTGGTCTTTCGGGATTATAGCACTATGTAGTGTCCGGGGTACAGACTCAGGGTGTTACACTATTGTAGATGACTATAGTAGATATACTTAGTTACATTTGTTGGAGTTGAAGTCTAGGTATATTGTAGCCATCAAGAACTTCTTGAATATGATTTAGAGTCAATTTAATGATCAAATAAAGCTTTTTAGATCACACAATGGGATAGAATTTTTTAAATCTCATTTTAGAGAGTTGTTTCAGTCCTTGGGGATAATACATCAAAGCAATTTCCCTTACACACCACAGCAAAATAGGGTGGATGAGATAAAACACAAATAAATACTGAATATTACTAGAGCAATCAGATTTCAGTCTCAAATACCGATAAAGTTTTGGGGATTGAATGTTAAAGTTGTTTTATATCTCATTAACATATTACCTTATTCATCTATTAAAGGTAAAAGTTCCTATGGGATGTTTCTCTGCAAGGCTCCATCCTTAACACTCTTAAGAGTAATTGATTGTAAGTGTTATTCTTCAGTACTACCAAAGGGTGACAAATTTTCTAAAAAAGATAAGGTTGCAGTATTGATGGGATATTTTGCTACTCATAAAAGATACATGATACTGGATTTTCTAACTAACAAGTTATTGTCTCTAGAAATGTTATGTTTCAAGAAGATTCATTCCCTTTTGTAGAAAAATCATGTTCAAACTCACCTGTAGACTTTCTTAAGCTAAGTCTTCCTGACCATGCAAGTGCAGATACTTATGCAGATACTGATGATCAAGTCCCTAAACCAAAAGATGAGAACATTTCACCACAAGCTACAATTAGTATTCATGATAAGAATACTTTTAGTTTGTCAGATGCATATGAGTTATTCTTACCACTATAATAGTTTCTCCAAGAATATCATCTAGAGTTCTTAAACAACCGACTAGGCTGATAGACTATGCTTAACTAGGAGAAGGAAAAGGAACTAGATATCCTTTAGCAAATTATCAGTCCTATGCTAAAATCACTCTAAGCTAGCAGTGTTATGTGTCCAGTTTATCAGCACTAGTTGAACCACAATCTTATAGTGAAGCTAGTAATAGTGACAGATAGATTGAAGCTATAAAGCTAGAGTTCAATGCTCTTGAAGATAATCACACTTGGGAAATGGTTGATATGCCTCTAGATAAGAACAACATAGGATCAAAATGGGCATACAAAATCAAGTATAAATCTAATAGAGAAGTAGAGAGATTTAAAGCAATATTGGTAGCCAAAAGCTACATCTAACAAGAGGGACTAAATTATCGTGACACCTTTTCTCCAGTTTCCAAGATGGTTATAGTGAGGTATGTTATTAATTTGGAAGTATCAGAAAGGTTGGTGTATATATTAAATGGATCTCTATAATGCCTTTCTACAAGGGGACCTTGATGAAGAAGTTTACAAGAAAATGCCAGATAGTTTCAAGAAAGAAAGATAACACAAAGTTTGCAAATTGATTAAGTCATTATATGGATTTAAACAAGAATCAAGATAGTGGAATATTAACCTTACTACAGCACTACTTCATGCAAGCTTCACTCATAGCACTTAGGCCTATTCACTATTTACCTTGAAGAAGACAGAAAGGATGGTTATAGTGCTAGTATATATAGATGATCTTCTCATTACTGGTGATAATGTCGGTATGATTAATGCAGCAAAAACATACTATATCAGCAATTTAAACTCAAGGATCTAGGTGATCTTAATTATTTCTTAGGTATTGAAGTGTTGAGGTCCACAAATGGAATAATATTAAATTGGAAAAAGTATATTTTTGGAGCTTATATCTGGCATAGGACTTGCTGGTGCTAAACCAGCTCTATTTTACTAGAAACTAATACCAAACGGACTTCTGCTAAAGAATATAAAGCAATGGGTGTTATAGGATACATTGTTCTGAAAGATACTACATCCTATCAGAGGCTCATTGGAAAGTTAATGTATGCAACAATAACCAGGCCAAGCATCAGTTATGTTGTGCAGGCCTTGAGTAAATTTATGCAACAAACTATGAATTCTTACTTAGAAGTTGAAAATAGGGTGGTGAGGTACTTAAAATGTACTATAGGATAGGGTGTTTGGCTCAGGACACAGCCTACTATAGAACTTGTCTATTGTTGGGTTGCATGTCCAAACACAAGAATATCTATTACTGGCTATGTAGTGTAGTTTGGTAACTCCTTGATATCCTAAAGTCCAAGAAGCAACACACAGTGTCTAAAAGTTCAGCTAAGGTAGAGTATAGAAGCATGGCCTCAGCTTTAGTAGAAGAGACATCGTTGAAAGGTCTATTTTCGAACTTGAATGTGCCTATCAGCAAGCCTATCACAATCTTCAGTGATAGCAAGTTCGCTATTCAGCTATCAGCCAATCCTTTTTTCATGAAAGGAGTAAACATATTGAAATTAATTGATATTTCATCAAGACAAAATCAAAGAGGGGCTGATTCAACCTATGTATGTGCAAACAAACCATCAAGTTGCAGACATCCTTACTAAAAGTGTGAATCAGAATCAACACTTACATCTCTTAAGCAAGCTTGGTGTTCTTAACATTCTGCACCCTTCAGCTTGAGGGGGAGTATTAAAACATAATGAGTTCACTAGATCATTTTGCTATTGTGTTACTGTTAAATTGAAATAGTTTTTACTGTTTCATTGAAGTTAGATTTAGTTGAGCTAGTTAGATGAGTAGATCAGTTAGCAAGACACTTGATCAAGTTGTTAGAGTTTGTTAGGAAGTTTCTAGAAGCTCATGTGATGACCATGTGAGTCTATAAATACATGTCTCATGATTCTCATTGTAACAACATTATTCATTTCAATACAATTCAGTTTCTTCTCTTTCTTCTTCCATAACTAAAGCTCTGCTTCGATAGCCATTACGTGTAAGTATGAGTAATGTCCTAGTGTAGTTTTAGCAATCTGCCTGTGTATGAAAATTCTTCAAGTAGAATATTGAACTCCTCGATGTCAAATGTCCTCCCAGGGAATAAATGTTGCTCCATCTTCTCAAAAGCTTCAAGGGTGTCTTCATAGGACCAATA
>NC_061114.1:183138758-183156398 GCF_002878395.1 Capsicum annuum
TAGGACCAATAATTTGCTATTCTTGATAGCATGATGCTCATTGACTTAAGGGCGAGCAACCAGGGTTGAAGCTATTGAATTTTCTTCGTTAGTTCTAAACCTTTATCAAAGTAATGCATTCTTGCTAGCATGTGAAGTGTCCTCTCAGATGCATGAGAGTTCGTACTATACTCAGGATGGGGGAGACAAAACTCAAAAAGATCATATGGTTTAACACCATTTGCATGTGCTGCTAATAGGTAACCAAGGACATTTTCAACAAACGTGGTCGACAGGATACTCGGAGAGATATGATGTTTAACCGTTGGTTGCAGAGGCTGAACAGGAAAAGGGTGGTCATTGATGAGTAGCAATATTTTCAGTTTCATCTTTTATTTTTGAAACAGAGTTAAGCCAACTTCTTGACCAAATGCGAACATTTAGCTGCTCAATGACTTGCAGAATTAAGCGAATTTTATCTATATGTTTAGAAATCACAACCACCATTTCATGTAAACAAAAAAAAAGTCAAAATTTTGTTCAATCAACACGAGCAAGGTTGTTACCAACCTTATCCCATCTGAGTGAGCTGACAGTTTCTTAATGATTATGACAACTTGATATCAATAGAGATTCAACAATCTTTCTCAAAAAGGTGATGTTATACCAGCTCACAAGTTCATCAACTCAAAGCAATTTGGGGGCCTTATTAGAATTACTAGAACTATTGAAGTATTTTTAGATCTGTTCATTCCAAATCCACCCTGGATACTCGTCTTAATTTTCTTTTATAGAGTCAAAGAGTATAATTTTTTATAAAAATATCAAATGTATCTTTCAATAATATTAAAAAGACAATCGCAACTTATACTCATACTTTTATATAGTTTTTGAATATTTAAATTTTTATAAAAAAAAATTTATAATCGTATTTTTCAATTATTTTATTTTGAATCTAATTTAAAATATTTAATCAATCTAATCTAATTTTACTTTAAAAATTAGTCAAATTGAATTTTAGAATATGAAGTATGATAACTAAAAGTGAAGGGAAGAAACAATTATAGTCAATTTTAAGAAGAATGGTATATTTTTATATTTAATAATAATTTATTTTAAACTTTTTGTTTTACTATTAATAGAACTAGTTTAGGTGTACGCGTCTTGCGCGTGTACCTCACTTTAATAAGTTCAACATTACACTAAATAGAATATTTTTCTAAATAATAAAGATGAATATAATAATTAAATTTAATATCTTCTAAGTATATAAAGATGAAGAATTTACTTATTAAACCTAATCTTTACAAAAAATATTTTTAAAAGTTGATCGACATTTATCTACCATCTGTAAATTACAACAAAATAATACAATGATAGAGACATCAAAATACAATTAAATTTAATCTTTACACAAAAAAAAATTTCAAAGTCATCCAACACTCATCTACCACTTATAAACAATAACAAAATAATACGATAATAGAGATATCAATATAATACGACTAAACCTAACATTTACATAAAAAGATTCTTCAAAGCCAACCAGCATTTATCTATCACCTGTAAACTGCAACAAAATAATACGATAAAAGTGACATAAAAATAATATAATTAAACTTAATTTTACACACAAAAATTTCTCAAAACCTATCGAAATTTATCTACAAACTGTAAACTATCACAAAATAACAAAATAATAGAGATATTATGATAATACAATTGAACTTAATTTTACCTAAAAAAAAAAATCAAAGTCAACCCACATTTATCTAGCATTTGTAAATTAAAATAAAATAATAAGATAATAAAGATATAAAAACAATACAATTAAACCTAACATTTATACAAGAAAATCTTTAAAGTCAACCGACATTCATCTACGACCTGTAAACTATAAAAAAATAAAATACAAAAGTGATCACAAAGCTTCGATTTTAATCCAACTAATTCTTGTCTGAGCGTAAATTTTGACCCTAAAGAATGATTTCGAATGAAAATAAAGAAGATATATATATTCGCACATGTTGAATTCTATTATGCTGACAAAAACAATGAAGAAGTTGAAAGTTAGAAAATTAAGCATCCATCAATCTAGGACATGCAATCGAATCAAGTTAGATGAGCATCAATCATATTCTCCCAATAGGCAAACCGATTTGTCCTCTAGTTTAACGTGCATCTTTATATCTATAGAAGTATTTACTTAATTAATTGAGTCCTACTTTTGAAGTATTTTTCTAATTGAACAGTAGAAAGGAAAATATTAATTAATTCTCCTATTATATATTTTAGGAGTCATATATTTTAGGAAGTTTAGTAGGAAACTATTAATTAATTCTCCTATCATATATTTTAGGAATCTCATATATTTTAGAAAGTCTAGTTAATATAATAAAAAATAATTAAATAATGAATCAAAGAAATAGTGAAAAAATAATTTTTTCTAAAGAAGAGTATTTTAATGAAGAACAAAAAGTTTAAATCACTTTCATTTTTAATATTATAGATATAAATTATAGATAACATTTTTAGATTATATATTATCGATATATTATATATTATAGATAGATAATGACAGTCACATAAATGGAAAGGGAGGAAGTAATCATTTTTGAACTTCTTATCATAGATTACCGCCAACCTTACATGACTGGTCTATCTTTATATGCGTTCATGACGAAAATTAGAATATGTGGACCGAATTTTATATAATCAAGACAAATCATAAATTACTGATATTTAAATAATACATAAAAAGAATTACTTTTATTTTAATCATCTCCACTGTGCTCTTAACCCCTTATTTTTAATGGCAGAGATAGATATTCTAATTTGATTTTGACTAACTATTAAACACTTAAATTTTAAAAATATATAAATAGCTTAATTTTATTTAACTTGACCTTATAAACGATCCAACTTTTTGAATGCAAATAAATGTGTTTATGGGATCAATTCAAACTTAATTAAGACGTCTAGATATGTATTTTTGAATTCCGGATATTTAATTATGGCCAAATTAAAGCATCTACTTATGTATTATGCTTTTCTTTAATCATCTCTATCTCGAGTCTTCGTGTTGTCTCGTAGACCATTAAGTGAGTCTACTTTCCTTTTTTTTTTTTTTTTTAATAATACCAATATTTTTTTCAATAATGCAACTTGTGTTTTTATATTGTGTTGGCATTGTTGAGCTATGCTAGCTAACAAGCAGATTTCACCTTTCACTAGATATTCATCAGTTACAACTTTCCCATTATCTCCATAATTATTCTAATAGAACAAACAAAGACTATGGCTCGCGATTAAGTCGTTATGCTTCTATAGCAATTCAAAATTCTATTTTCATCTATAAAGTTGTTTCATTGATCAACTCTGCATCAATAGTTTTACAAGTGATGGCTACTGAAATCACCTGAGTGGAAATGTTGCGATCATATGATGCCTTCTTGAATTTTAGAGGTGAAGACATATGCAAACAAACTTTACTGATGTTCTTTTCACAACATCTGTTAGTAATATTGTCTACAAGTTTCTCTAGTTGAGAAAACTCAAATACATTTTTCTACTAATCCACAAAATTAAGGTTTCAATTAGTACTAGATTAATAATATATTCGTTCGCTACAACACTAGATAGTTTACAAGTCAAACTAATACTAAATTTCACTCAAAATCACTTGTTAAGTACTTAGTTTTGATGATTGACAAAATTATTCCTTGGGAACTGGTTCCTGAAGATCTTGTGATGACAAAGCTACAACTACTTAGGGACCGGTTGACCGCATTCATGTCACTATCACTGGTTAGCACTATAGCTGGATATAGTACTACTCTGCAAAAAGTTGGTGAAAAGGTTGGTGCACTTTTTGTCTCAACCAATGAGATTTATCCTAGATTTTCTTGTCTCTTATATGTGCTCATCTCAACTAAAAGAAAATCTAATGCTTCCATTGCAACGCCTCATAATTTTTTCAACTCGATATCACTTTGTAGCATGCTTAACGAGTTGACAACTTGAATGATGTTTTCCTTTCTAAGTGTTAAGAAAAGGACTTAGTCACATTTTGAGCTCCTAATCTTTGATAATTTGATTTTTGACCTTCCCAACCTTGAAAAGTTAATTTTTAAGTTGATTCATGAATGGGGAAGTCAATAGTACATCTCGGATGAGTTTCAAAATTTTTGGACAAGCGAAAGGGCATGTTTGGTACTCCAAAACAGCAGCTCGGGGAGATATGCCCGCGGCGCCCTGTCCAGTCCGGCACTTGGGTGAGTAGCAATGGAGGCTGCGGAGCCTCGCCCAAAGCGGCGCTCCAGAGCCCGTGGCGCCCTGTCTAGTCCGGCACGTATATTTTTCTGAGTCAAGCTCTACATTTGTAAGGGTAAATGGGTTATTTTCCTTCACCCTAACTCGCCCAAACACGAAATTAAATAATTTGGGCTCCCTGGTCTGTGACTAACCACACACAACCTTCCTAGAGAGAGGTATCGAATGTTGAGTTCAGACAGTCGATGCATATAATTGCACATTTGGTGGCTTCACAGACCCGAAGGTCAGAGGATATTGGGTTTGCATCTGGTGCATCCTAGACTATACGGGTGGGTCAGTTTATGAGGTTGAACCCGCCTAAGTTTACGGGTACAAAGGTAGAGGAGGATCCACAAGAGTTTGTAGATGAGATGGATAAAATTTTTCAAGTGATGCATGTGGATGAAGTGGAAGGGGTTGAACTAGCAACTTATCAACTAAAGGAGGTAGAAAATCAGTAGTACAATGAGTGGAAAGATTCAAGGTAAGATAGTGCTAAACCTTCTGTGTGGGGTGAATTTATGAAAGCCTTCTTGGACCGATTCTTTCCACAGGAGTTGAGGGAGTCCAATGCTGAAGAGTTCATGAATTTGAAACGAGGAAAGATGATCATAAAGAAATATACTCTGAAACTCAATCAACTATCGGGCTATGGTCCAAAATTGATGGGAAACATGAGGGCTCGTATGAGGAAGTTTGCATTCGATCTTTCGGATAACCTGGTGTCGGAGGGGCAATGTTGAATAGAAATATAAACTTCTCCAGATTGTCTGTTCACATGCAGCAGGTTGAGGATCAGAAAAAGAGGTTTGCTAAAGCAAGGGAGAAAGATAGGTAGACCAAGAGGGCTAGATCTTCATATGAGTACTACAACCAATGTTAGGATGGAGATTGGGGTAACAGGTGGTCGAAGAAAAAGACTTGGGGAAATGCGCAGCCTTTGGTCAGTGCCCCAATGCCCAGGACTTCACATGATCAGTGAAACTTTAGTCCTCAGTCTAATAGTGGTTGGAGGATGCAGTACATCCATTCCTAGGGGAGCGTGAGACAGCCCGCCAAATCATTTCCCTGTTGTAGTACCTGTGGGAAGAATCACCCAAGGAAGTGTTACTTTGAGAGGAGGAATTGTTACTCCTGCAACCAGGTAGGCCATATTAAGAGAGATTGCCCTTCTACTAGAGGTAATGCAGGGGGGACTATGTCTCAAGATGCCTCCACAGCTTGTAATGCCCCGAACTTTTTCTAGCTTAAATTCATTCATAGAATGTTAAGAGATGCCTTCCAAAATGATTAATATTTGTTTCACATAGAATTTTCTATATTTCAACTTTTCATTGTGTAAAAAATTAAATAAGCTTTCCATCAATACCAAATTCTCCCAAATCTGGCGCTTAGTGAAGAAGTTAGAGCATTTTTAAGTTGACAACGTGCCAACTGGGCAGTCACCGCATCATGGTGAAGGACAATTTCATAATTGTTACTTTCCAGTGAACCACCGTGATGTTGGCGCATCGCAGTGAGGTCCAAATTCCCATTCATCAATTTCTAGTGGATCTCCGCAATATTAGCGTATCACGGAGAGGTCCATTTTCCCAATTGTCGAATTCCAGTAGCCTAACGCGATAGGGGTGCATTGCGCCGAAGGCCAAAATGGCATTTCTATAGGGCACCGCGATAGTGGCAAATCTCATTGAATTTCCAGGGACCAATTGTCAAAATCCAGTGGAACAACACGATAGCTCCGCGTCGCGGAGTACCCCAATTTCCCATTCATCAGTTTCCAGTGAGCCACCGCGATAGTGGCGCGTCGCAGTGGTCCATTAAATAAAGACCCAGTTATGTTTTTTTTCAATTTCATTTGGAAGTTAAAGGGGGTGTTTTGAACTTTTTCCCGGCCCCCAATTCCATCTAAACACAAGATTTAGGGCTAATACAAGCATTTTATGATATATTTCTCAAGATTTTTCTCAACCAAAAACCTTAAGCCCCAACAATCAACCTCAAGAATACCAAGATTCCACCATTCTTTTGCTAAATTAATTCAAGATTCAATATTCCCAACATAAAAATTCTAAGAACTATCATTTAAGAGCACAAATAAAGTCTCAAAAGCAAGGTTGTTCATCTAGTTTATCATTCAAGGTATGTGGGGTTTGAACAAAGAGAAATCTTTCATCCTTGTGCCCAAAAACTTTAAATTACAAATTTATGAGTTTTTTATGATTTCCTATGAAATTTAAGTTAGGGTTTATAACCAATGTTTCTAATTGCATGATTTCTAGATTTTAAGTGATTTGGATATTGAATTATATGTCTACTTTCAAAAAATTAATATGTACAATCATATTTTCTAGATTTTAAGTTGAATTATGTTATTTGTATTATTAAGCATGAACCTTATGGTGTTTGACATAAAATTGAAGTATGCATCGCTAAGCCCTAGTTTGTATGTTGACATTTCAAGAATGACTATGTTTTAAGCATCCCATGATTAGCTATTTTCAGATTTTGATAAAGAAAGTTGATCTTTTGATCCAAGCTAAGATAGGAATCCACATTATTTATGATTTAAAGAAAAAAAAGTATAATTAGTTTTCATTATAAACCCTTGAGTTGTTTTAAGGTGGATTTCCTAAAAGTTCTGAGCAATAAATATGAGAGTAGTATTTAGCACCGAGTTGGGTATGATTCTAAGATCTTATTCCCTAGAACTACGTGCCACCGTAGGTTTCTGAGCCCATAGTGGGCTAAGATAGTGATTACTTAAGTTAAGGTTCTATTCTAATGACAAGGGTAGAGCAACTCTACCTAATATGGGCAAGACATTGGACTCCATGTTAGCTCACATGGTTTATGTCAGTTAGAAGAAACTCCCTGAGTCCCAAAGTCCTTAAGTCCTAGAGTTCCAAGATTTCCAAAGCTCCCAAAGCTTCTAAGTTTCAAAGGAAAAGAATGATAGAAAAACTTTTGTAAGACTAAGTGTTATGACTCACTAGATTTACAAGTATGATTTGTTATACATGATTTTATAGTTTGATATTTTAGATAATCAAGCTTATGTGAGTCATATACATCCACATGTATTTACTTTTAATCATGATGATGTTTACTTATGCACTATAACCCCATATACTCAGTACATCCTCAAAGTGATGATCTACATATATGTCTATAGGCTACATTGTCTTATAATATAGGTTTAGGTGCTCAGTATCAGCAACGTAAGTAGTTCGAGCATCTCTATCTACGCTCTCACAGTTGGTGAGTCCTCATGATTCGAGGTCCTACTTCTTCAGATTTTCAACTTTCATAGTAATTGAGTTATCATTTTCAGTTTAGCCCGAGTCAGTCTGGGGTATGTCCTAATGGCTCTCTAGTTCTTTAGTAGTAGAGGCTTGTCGTACTATGAGTTTAATTATAGACTATCAGTATTTGTTATTCAGAAAGCATCTATAGTTTATTCAGTTCAGTTTTTTGTATAATGCAACATTATTTCTTGATTGGATTATCTTAAAGTAAGTTTCAGATCTAGTAGCAGGCTCAAAGGGTTAGCTTAGGGCTACACGTAGCCGTGAGGATCGCATGACGTCTCGGGATAAGATTTTGGGGTGTTACAAACTTGGTATCAGAGCCTAAGATTTAAAGAGTCCTAGGGAGTCAGACAAGCCTCGTTACGTAGAGTCTTGATCATGGGTGTGAAGCACGCCACATCTATGAGCAAGAGGCTATGGAGCATTTTAGGAAAAATCCTCTCTTTCTTTCATAATCTATTATTCTTACAACTATCTCTGTATGTTATTAACCCATGTTTTTTTATGATAGAATTTGCCTTCTCTCAGAGTAAATACTCGTAGGAATGATAACTAGCCACCCCAACTTGTTGATCCCATAAATGAGAATGTGTCATATGCCAAATTTTGGGCTGCCTTTTAGGCGTTAACCTAAACTGTGACCGCTAATGTTCAAGACAATAATCAGGTTGTAGTTCTGCATCAACAAGGAGATGATTTAGCTGTAACCAGACTTTATGACTTTATGAAGATGAATCCTCCTGAATTCTTTGGGTCATAAGTAGGTGAGGACCCTCAATTATATCTTGATAAGGTGAAAAAAATCACCCAAGTTATGCATATCACAGAAGAGGAGAGTGTAGAATTGGCTTCTTATAGGTTGAAAGATGTTTCTTATGATTGGATTGCCATGTGGAAGAAAGGTAGGGGTGAGAATGTAGCTCCCATGAGTTGACAGGTATTCCAAGATGCTTTTCTAGATAGGTTCTTTCCATATGAGTTGTGGAAAGCCAAGGTTGAGGAGTTTATGAACCTGAGGCAGGGCTCAATGACTGTAAAAGAGCACTGCCTTAAGTTCAACCAGTTATCTAAGTATGCTCCCGAGTTGAGAGCTGACACTAGATCTAGTATAAGTAAGTTTGTTACTGAAGTGTTGAAATTGGTAGTCAAGAAGTGTAGGACTGCTATTCTTATCGGAGACATGGATCTTCCTAGGTTGACGATGCATGCTCAGCAAATTGAGGCAGAAAAGGAGAAAGAAAGAAAAAGAGCAAATAAGAAGGCTAGAACAGGATAGTTTAAGTATGGTCAGTCAAGTTTTGTAGGGGAGATTGCTTACAGTTTCAAAGTTGTCTGCCATCTCCAGCACCATTTCAACTAGTGCTCCTACTCCCAGAGGTAGACAGAAATAGTGGGATAAGTTTTCTATGTCCAGATCCATGAGTAGTGTGAGAGGTAATCCTAATTATCATTCATATGCTAAGTGTGGTAAAACTCATCCTGGTGAGTGCTTGGCTGGACAAAAGGGTTGTTTATGTTGTGGCAAGTTAGGCCATAGAATTAGAGAGTGTCTATATGATAAGCAGGGAGACAGAGATGTTCGTCCTCAGACTGGGGCCACCAGTGCACCAGCTCCTACAGCTCACCCAGCCCTTCCTCAAGGTGCATCATCCAGTACCGATGGTGGTCAACACCAGAATCAGCTCTATGCTTTACCATCTTTCCAGGAGCAGGAGAGCTCTTCAGATATTGTTACTGGTATGCATCGTGTCTTCTATTTTGATGTTTTTATACTGCTAGACCCTGGGTCGAGTTTCTCTTATGTGACCCCGTTGGTTGCTGTGAATTTTGAGATAAGTTCTAAAAAGATCCCTGAGCCTTTCTTGGTTTCTACACCAGTAGGGGAATCAGTTGTTGCCAGAAGGATTTATAAAAAGTGTCCCATTACTATCCTTTATAAGATCATGTTAGCAGATTGATAGAATTATACATGGTTGACTTCAACCTTATTCTTGGTATGGATTGTCTCCATTCTTGTTATGCATCCATAGATTGTTACACCCAGGTAGTGAAGTTTCAATTTCCCAATGAGCCAGCCTTTAAGTGGTCAGGTAATTCGGTGTCTCCCAAGAGTCATTTCATATCCTATCTTAAATCAATAAAGATGATATCTAAAAGGTGCATCTATCATCTAGTTTGAGTCAAAGACATTAAGTTTGAGACTCCAACAATTCAGTCAGTCAATATATTTAATGAGTTTCTTGATGTCTTTCCTGAAGATTTGCCAGGGGTACCTCCTGAAAAGGAAATAAAATTTGGAATTGATCTTTTTCCTATACTCAGCCTATTTCCATTCCTCCATATCATATGTCTCCTGCCAAACTTAAGGAGTTTAAATAGCAAATCAAAGATCTTCTACACAAAGGCTTCATAAGACCTAGTGTTTCTCTTTAGGGTGCTCTCGTCCTGTTCATCCAAAAGAAAGATGGTTCTTTGCGTATGTGCATTGACTATCATCAGTTGAATAAAGTCACAGTCAAGAAAAAATATCCTCTTTCTAGAATTGATGACTTGTTTGACCAACTCCAAGGTGCAAATTATTTCTCAAAGATAGACCTTAGATCCGGCTATCATCAACTCAAAGTAAAGGAATACGATATTTTGAAGACAGCCTTTAGGACCCGCTATGGTCATTTTAAGTTTCTAGTTATGTTCTTCGGGCTAACCAATACCCCAGCAGCTTTCATAAACTTGATGAAATGAGTGTGGAAATAGTATCTGGACATGTTTGTCGTAGTCTTTATCAATTATATCTTTGTCTACTCTGGTAGTGAGGATGATCATGCAGACTACCTCTGAATTGTGTTTCAAACTCTTAGAGATCACCAGCTGTTCACCAAATTTAGAAACTGTGAATTTTGGCTAAGGTCATTTGCTTTCCTCGTTCATGTTATTTCCATGGAAGGTATTAAAGTTGATCCCCAGAAGATAAAAGCCATAAAAATTTGGCCTAGACATATCTCTCCATTAGAAATTAGGAGTTTCTTGGTTTTAGCTAGATATTATAGATGTTTTGTTGAGGGTTTTTTATCCATTGCATCTCCTATGATCTGATGGACTCAGAAGAAGGTTAAGTTTCAGCAGTCAGATTCCTACGAGAAGAGTTTTCAGGAGTTGAAGACTTGACTCACTTGAGCCACAGTTTTAGCATTACATGATGGTACCGATGATTTTGTTGTGTATTGTGATGCCTCTAGAGTTGGTTTGTGTTATATTCTAATGCAGAGAGGTAAGGTCATAACCTATGCCTCTAGGCAGCTTAAACCTTCTAAAAAGAATTATCCAACCCATGATCTTGAATTAGTTGTTGTGGTGTTTGCTTTGAAAATCTGGATACACTACTTGTATGGTGTGCATGTCGATGTGTTCACGGACCACAAAAGATTGCAATATGTATTTAAGTAGAGGGAGTTAAATCTTCATCAGAGAAGGTGGTTAGAACTGCTAAAAAATTATGACATGAGTGTGTTGTATCATTCGGGCAAGGCCAATATAGTGGCAGAATTCCTTAGTCGAATATCTATGGGAAGTATTGCTCATGTGGAGAATGATAAGAAAGATTTAGCTCGGGAAGTGCACCATTTGGCTAGGTTGGGTGTTACTTTAGTCGATTCGGCTGAGGGTAGCGTTTGGGTGTAGAGTAGTGCAGAATCTTTCTTAGTTTCTGAGATGAAAGAGAAACAATATCAGGATCCCATCTTGGTTAAGTTAAAGGATTCAGTTAAAGACCAAAAGGTAGAGGTTTTCTCCCAAGGGAGAGATGGTTTGCTGAGATACCAGAGTAGATCGTGTGTAGCATGTGTAGATGAGATGAGATAACAGATTATGGCTGAGGCGCATGGTGAAGAAGTTAGAGCATCGATGAAGAATAAGCTTTCCATCAATACCAAATTTGCCCAAATCTGGTGCTCGGTAAGAGGTTAGAGAATTTTTAAGTTGATAGCGTGCCAACTGGGCAGTCACCGCATCACGGTGAAGGATAATTTCATAATTGTCACTTTCCAGTGGACCACCACGATGTTGGCGCGTCGTGGCGATGTCTAAATTTCTATTCATCAATTTCCAGTGGAACTCCATGATATTGGCACATCACAGAGAGGTCCATTTTACTAATTGTCGAATTCCAATAGCCCAACAGGATAGGGGCGTGTCGCGTCGAAGGACAAATTGGCATTTTTATAGGGCACCATGATGATGGTGCATCGTATTGAAGTTCCAGGTCCCAATTGTAAAAATCTAGTGGAACAACGTGATAGCTCCGCATGGTGGAGTATCCCAATTTCCCATTCGTCAGTTTCCAGTGAGCCACCGCAATTGTGGTGCATCGTGGTGGCCGATTTAATCGGGACCCATTTACGTTCTTTTTCTGTTTTGTTTGGAAGTTAAAGGTGGTATTTTGAACTTTTTCCCAGCCCCCAATTCCATCTAAACACAAGATTTTGGGCTAATACAAGCATCTTATGATATATTTCTCAAGATTTCCCTCAACCATAAATCCTAAGCTCCAATAATCAATCTCAAGAATCCTAAGATTCCACCATTCTTTTTCCAAATTAATTTAAGATTCAAGATTCCTAACACAAGAATTCCAAGAGCCATCATTCAAGAGCAAAAATAGAGTCTCAAAAGCAAGGTATGTGGGATTTGAATAAGGACAAATCTTTCGTCCTTGTGCCCAAAAACTTACTTCAAATTACAAATTTCTGAGTTTTGTATGATTTCCTATGAAATTAAGTTAGGGTTTATACGCAATGTTACTAATTGCATGATTTTGTGATTTGAATATTTAATTACATGTCTACTTTTGAAAAATTAATGTGTATGATCATATTTTCCAGATTTTAAGTGATTTGGAAATTAAATAAGCTTTCCATCAATACCAAATTTGCCCAAATCTGGTGTTCGGTGAAAAAGTTATAGCATTTTTAAGTTGACAGCGTGCCAACTGGGCAGTCACCATGTCACGGTGAAGGACAATTTCATAATTGTCACTTTACAGTAGACCACAGTGATGTTGGCACATCGCGGTGAGGTATAAATTCCCATTCGTCAATTTTCAGTGAACCTCTGCGATATTGGCTCATCGTGGAGAGGTCCATTATTCTAACTGTCAAATTCCAGTAGCCCAACACAATAGGGGTCCATTGCGTCGAAGGCCAAATTGGCATTTTTATAGGGTACCGTAATGATGGCGCAATGTATTGAAGTTCCAGGTCCTAATTTTCAAAGTCTAGTGGGACAACGTGATAGTTCCGCATCACGGAGTACCCCAATTTCCCATTCATCAGTTTCCAGTGAGCCACCGCGATAGTGGTGCATCACAGTGGCCTATTAAATCGGGACCCAATTACATTTTTTTCCAGTTTTATTTGGAAGTTAAAGAGGATATTTTAAACTTTTTCCCAGCCCCCAATTCCTTCTAAACACAAGATTTAGGGCTAATACAAGCATCTTATGATATATTTCTCAAAATTTCTCTCAACCACAAACCCTAAGCTCTAACAATAAACCTTAAGAATCCCAAGATTCCACCATTCTTTTTTCCAAATTAATTCAAGATTCAAGATTCCCAAAACAAGAATTCCAAGAACCATAAGTCAAGATCATAAATAGAGTCTTAAAAGCAAGGTTGTTCATTTATTTTATCATCCAAGGTATGTGGGGTTTGAACACGGACAAATTTTTCATCCTTGTGCCCAAAAACTTACTTTAAATTACAAATTTCTGAGTTTTGTATGATTTCCTATGAAATTTAAGTTAGGGTTTATACCCAATGTTGCTAATTGCATGATTTCTAGATTGTAAGTGATTTGGATATCGAATTACATTTATACTTTTGAAAAATTAATGCGTATGATCATATTTTCTAGATTTTAAGTGATTTAGAAATTAAATAAGCTTTCCATCGATACCAAATTTGCCTAAATCCAGCGCTCGGTGAAGAATTTAGAGCATTTTTAAGTTGACAGCGTTCCTACTGGGCAGTCATCGCATCGGGGCATTTCACAGCTCCTCCTTCTAAGGGTTCTACTTCAGCTACTAGAAGCGATTGCAATTGGTTGTATGTTTTGTCTAATTTCTAGGATGCAGAGGCTTTACCAGATGTGGTCATGGGTATGTTGCAAATATTTTCCTGTAATGTATATATGTTACTTGACCCAGGGTCTACCTTGTCTTATGTAACCCCATATGTGGCAGCCAATGTTGGTTTTGAGCCTGAGAATATTTTGGAACCCTTTTTTGTTTCTACTCCTATTGGTGACTCTTTTATGGCTAGGAAAGTATACAAAAATTATGTCATGTCTGTCTATAATTGTGATAAGGCAGCTGACCTTGTAGAGCTTGATATGGGTTATTTTGATGCCATTTTAGGGATGGATTGGCTCCATTCGTGCTATGCCATGCTAGATTGTAGAACCCAAAAAGTTACCTTCTCTTTTCCAAATAAAGTAGTGATAGAATGGGAGGGGCATTCTTTAGCACCTAAGGGGAAATTCATATCTTACCTCAGAGTCTACAAACTTATATCTAAGGGTTGTTTGTATAATCTGATTTGAGTAAAAGATTCTAATACAAAAAGTTCTTCTCTCTAGTTTGTCCCTATAGTCAACAAATTTCCAAAAGTTTTTCTTGATGATATTCCAGGGATACCACCTGATAGGGAGATAGATTTTGGTATTGACTTATTGCTAGACATCCATCCTATTTCTCTTCCACTATACAAAATGGCTCTTGCTGAGTTAAAAGAGTTGAAAGAGCAATTAGCAGATCTTCTTCACTAGGGTTTCATCCGTCCTAGTGTTTCTCCTTTGGTTGCACTTGTACTCTTCATGTGTAAGAAAGATAGCCCCCTCCATATATGTATAAACTACCATCAGCTGAATAAGGTCACTATTAAGAAACAAATACGCACTTCCTAGAATTGATGATCTCTTTGACCAACTTCAGGGTGCTAGGTGTTTTTCAAACATAGACCTTCATTCGGGGTATCACCAGTTAAAGGTTAGGGAGGCTGACATTCCTAAACAGCTTTCCGAACTCGATACGTTCATTATGAATTCTTAGTCATGTCCTTCAAAGTGACTAACGCCCCTGCAACCTTCATAGACCTAATGAATAGGGTGTTCCACCAGTTTCTAGATTTTTTTGTCATAGTCTTTATTGATGACATATTTATTTATTTTAAGAGTGAGGAAGATCATGCCAGTCACCTCTGAATCATCCTTCAGACCCTCAAAGATCATAGATTATATGCAAAATTTTCCAAGTGTGAATTCTAGCTTAATGCTATTGCTTTCTTAGGGCATATTGTGTCTAGTAAGGGAATTAAAGTTGATCCCCTAAAGATTGAGGCAGTGAGAAAATGGCCCAGTCCCATGACTCCAACCGATATTCGGAGCTTCTTGGGTTTGGCAGGGTATTACAAAAGATTTATAGAGAGTTTTTCTTCCATAGATACTCTACTTACCAGGTTGACATAGAAAAAGGTAAAATTTGTGTGGTTGACTTCTGTGAGAATAGTTTTGAGAATTTGGAAGACAGGTTGACTACTGCACTTGTTTTGACCTTTCTTGAGCGTACAAAGGGTTTTATTGTGTATTGTGATGCATCCCGGGTGGGACTTGGGTGTATACTTATGCATCATTGTAAAGTGGTAGCTTATGCGTCTAGACAATTAAAGGTGCATAAGCAAAATTTCCCCACCCATGACTTAGAGTTAGCAGCTACGGTATTTGTACTTAAAATCTAGCGGCATTATCTTTATGGGTACACATTGATATTTTCACTAACCATAAAAGTTTACTGTATGTCTTTTCATAGAAAGAGTTGAATCTTAGGCAAAGACGGTGGTTAGAACTGTTGAAGGATTATGACATAAGCCTACACTATCATCCGAGCAAGGCGAATATGGTGGCCGACGCCCTGAGCAGATTATATATGAGCAGTCTTTCTTATGTTGAGGAAGGAAAAACAAAGATGGTGAAGGATATTCACCGGCTTGAAAATCTAGGGGTTTGACTCCTGGATTCTGAAGATGGAGGAGTAACTGTTCATGAGATAGCTAAATCTTCCCTATGTGCTGAAGTTAAGAAGAAGCATGGAGAAGACCCTATCTTGATGCAGATTAAAAATGATGTTGGTCAACAGAAATTGATGGCATTTGAAATCAGAGGGGATAGGATCTTGAGGTATCAGGGTAGTTTATGATTACTGAATGTGGATGGTTTACGAGAGAGGATTCTTGATGAAGCTCATACTTTGAGATATATTGTTCACCTAGGCTCTACTAAAATGTATCATGACCTTAAGGCTATCTATTGGTGTAATAATATGAAGTATGATGTTGTTGATTTTGTTTCTAAGGGTTTAAATTGTCAACAAGTCAAAGTGGAACACTTAATAACTTTACCTGTGTGGAAGTGGGAGATGATCAATATGGATTTTATCACGGGACTTCCAAGGTCTCGAAACCAATATGATTCAATTTGGGTGATTGTAGACCGGATGACCAAGTCAGCTCACTTTCTTCCTGTGAGGACTAACTATATAGGAGATGATTATTCTAAGCTATACATTGAGGAACTAGTTCATTTGCATTGGGCGCCAGTATCCATTATATCCGATTGAGGTATACAATTCTCTTTGCAGTTTTGGCAATCTTTTCAGAGGGACTTAGGTACCCAAGTGAACCTGAGTACTACCTTCCACCTTCAGACTGATGGGCAAGTATAATGCACCATCCAAACCCTTGAGGATATGTTGAGATCCTGTGTAATTGACTTCAAGGGTAGTTGGCTAGATCATTTGCCATTGATAGAGTTTGCCTATAATAATAGCTACCATGTCAGTATTCAAATGGATTATTTTGAAGAACTTTATGGAAGGAGATGTAGATCACCAATTGAGTGGTATGAAGTGGGTGAAACCCAGTTATTTGGGCCTGATCTTATTCATCAAGCAATGGAGAAGGTGAAAATCATTAGATAACAACTCAAGACAGCTCAGAGTCAATAGAAGTCCTACGTCAATGTTAGAAGAAGGGAGCTAGAATTGGAGGTTGGTGATTGGTTATTTCTAAAAGTCTCCCCTATAAAGGAAGTCATGCAATTCGTGAAGAAGGGGAAACTGAGTCCTCACTATAAAGGTGAGGTCTCTTATAAGTTAGAGTTGCCCATAAATCTGGCTTCTGTTCATCCCATATTTCATGTATCTATGTTGAAGAAGTTTATTGGATATCATTCCCTAGTGTTTCTTGTAGAGGAGATCAATGTGAAAGACTCCTTGTCATACGAAAAAGAACTCATTGCAATCTTAGATCGCCAAGTTTAAAAGTTGAGGAGAAAGGAAATAGCTTTAGTTAAGGTGATGTGGAGGAATCAAAAAGCTGAGTAGGCTACTTGGGAACCAGAAGATGATATACGGGTGAGGTACCCGACTCTTTTTGAAACCAGGGATGATGATTTAGAAGGTACAAATCCTATACTACACTTTTTCTTATATTTAGTTCTTGAAATCATGCTTATCTGAGTCCTAAGCCATCATTTGGGATGAATGATCCCACAGGGGGATAATGTAATACCCTATAATTTTCTCAACTCGATATCACTTTGTAGCATGCTTAATGAGCTGGCAACTTGAATGATGTTTTTCTTTCTGTGTGTTAAGAAAAGGACTTGGTCACATTTTGAGCTCCTAATCTTTGGTGATTTTATTTTTAACCTTCCTAACCTCGAAAAGTTAATTTTTAAGTTGATTCATGATTGGGGAAGTAAATAGTACATCTCGGGTGAGTTTTGGAATTTTTTAACAAGCATAAGGGCATGTTTGCACCCTAAAATAGCAGCTCAAGGCGATATGCCCGCAGTGCCCTCCCTAGTCCAGCAACTGGGTGAGCAGCGATGGATGCCGCGGCGCCTTGCCCAAAGCAGCACTCCAGATCCCGTACCCCTCTTTCTAGTCTAGCTCGTGTATTTTTCTGCAGTCAAGCTCCATATTT
>NC_061114.1:183159398-183188221 GCF_002878395.1 Capsicum annuum
CTTTCTAGTCTAGCTCGTGTATTTTTCTGCAGTCAAGCTCCATATTTTTAAGGGCAAATGGGTAATTTTCCTTCACCCTAATTCGCCCAAACACGAAATTAAATCTAATCAAAATGCTAGTTCCTTCTCTTAAGATCAAAGTTCATCCTCAAGGTCAAGAACTCCAAAATACTCAATTAAGATTTGGGTTTATCTCTATCTTAACAAGATAAGGTACGTGGGGTCCTCATAATCTCATGGGCATGATTTTGATATGAATTTAAATAAGATTTTAATAATTACTTAAGTATGTATGCAATTATGAGTGGGTGTTTTGTTTTAACACAAAAAGCATGCATTATGATATAGTTTTGAGAAGAATATTGAAAGATCATGGGGTTGTTTGCTTATATATCTTAATTGTTGAAATGATGGACATTTAATTTGAATTTTGAAAGGTGTTATGAACAGGAGTTGTGAATCTTTTAATTTCCATAATGATGTTTTATGTACTCCATATGATACTGTTGTTAAACTACTGAGAGCATGAGTTTTACATCCACTATTGTACTACTTTATAAATGATGAAGTTTCTTGACTATAACGTGTTGGGAATCATTATGAATGTGTTGGTGTATGGGAGTCTTGTTGGTATTCATACTATGATTTTCATAAGAAATTCTGAGAATTGATATAGTACTGATGACTTGCAAGTCAGGGCATGACGATACCCCGTGGAGGAATTTCCTTGAATGAAAAGAATGTTGTGAGCATAGTGCATGTTTTCCTTATATCATACTTAAAGCTTGATTGATGTGAGGTAGATGGTTACCCAAAGAAAACACGAGTCAGATGACTCTATGCTGGAAACTGTGATTTTTTGACACAGGAACTTGGTACCCTGCTATGTGATATTGCGTACCTGTACTATGTTACCCTAACTCAATACCTATGGTTAGGAGCCTTACTGTGTGCTCTTAAGCCCAACCACAACATATTGACTTGATTGGGGTTATGGCACCCTGCTGTGTGATCTTGTGTGTCTTTCCCTCACTAATACTCTAATCTTGACGGCAACCGAGATTTGGCAGTCAGTGAAAATATGAAATTGTAGGGTGTACCATCTAGCTCAATAGTGTTTCATTATAATAAAAAATCATTATACTATGCTCATGTGTTTTCAGATGATTTTGCGTTAATGTGTTTTATAATAGCTCTCACCTATGTTGTATAAAAGTTGTATTTTATTTTTGGATTACTCTGCGTACCAGTACTTTTGTATTGACCTCCTATATTTCAGGGTCTAAGGCTCAGTCCAGAGGTCCTGCTAGACCATAGGTTTGACAGACAGAAGTGTGCAGTTGGTGAGCCTCCCTTACTTTGGAAGGCCATTCTTAGAGTATTGTTATTTCATTATGGTATTGGTCCAACTGGGGGCCTTTCTTTCTTTTGTATGAATGATGTACATGGTTGTCAGAAAGAAAGAAAAGCCTGGTTCGAATCGTGAAATTTTTTGGATTCAAAGCCTCACCTACAACAATGGACCTCCTCAATCATCACTTGTGTCTTCTAACTCTTGTTGTTTTTTAGTATTTATTTGGAGTCTATAAAAGTTGCCTACCACTCTAAGTTTATTATCAGTAGGTTCCTTTTTTTGGTTCTCATTATAAAAGTGTCATTTAGAGTTAGTTTACAAAAAGACAAAGTTAGCTGCATGATTCAGTTCAAGTTAGTTGGGTCAGTGTGCAATAGAGTTATTGCACTTGTTTATTTTAATTACAAGTCGAATAAGGATTACGAGTTTAATCCTTGATGTCATGGAGTCTGTATTCAAGGTTGGTTAAATCTTAGTGAAGTGGTTTTAAATCCTGGAGGAAGGTTGTGTTTTTTTCCACTTGAGCAAGGAATTTCCACATAAAATTTATTGTGTTCATTTCCATTTACCTTTACATACTGTTCTATTTAGCTTCTTGTTGCATATGTCTGTTTGGGACTAGGTTCCATAGAAGAAGGGAATCTTGTATATTTGTTCATTTGGTATCAGAGCGAATTCTTCTTAAAAGGTTAACACCTAGGAAGGATCTTCTAATACGATTGTTTCTCCTAATCTCAAGAAGGTCAATCAACTACCAGGCCACCCAAATTTAATGGCTAATACTATGGGTGGTGGAAAACATATATGTACGATTTTACTATGGTTGATCATTGTGATTTTTGAAATGTTATTAAAGATGGCCCATTCGGTCCCACCAAACCTGTTAAAGATGGTGAAGTTACTTATAATGTTCACAAATCTAGAAAGGAATTTGATGATGCTAACAGAAGAAAGATTGAGAAAATCTTTATGGCAAAGAAATTTCTTGTATGTGGAATAGGTCTTGATGAGTATAACAGGATTTCTATGTGTGAGACTGCTAAAGAAATCTAGGATTGCTTGCAAATGACATGTAAGGTAACTAGTCAAGTGGAAGAGTCAAAAGTTGACATGTTAACTACGCAATACAAAGCTTTTACATGAAGAAAGGGGTGACAATCTAAGAAATGCACACAAGATTTACTGCAAGAACAAATGAACTCCAATGCTTGGGTGAGGATATTCGACCTTCCAAACAGACCCGTAAGATCCTTAGCATTCAATCAAAGTCTTGGGATAGCAAAGTTGGTGCTATTACTAAAGCCATGGATTTGAAAACCATAACTATGGATAAGCTTATAGGAAATCTCAAGACACATAAGATTAAGAAACAATAAGACAAAGCTAAAGGTGAGCACAAAAAGGAGAAGAATCTAGGGCTAAAGTCTAAAAAAGAGGATACCATTGTTGAGGATGATGAAGTAGCTTATATAACCAAACAGTTCCTCAAAGAAATGAGAAGAACAGGTGCACTTTCTAGAAAAGGAAAATCTAGAAGATACAATAAGAAAGGAAAATCAAATAATACATGTATCAAGTGTGGGAAGCTAGGCCACTTTATCAAAGATTATCCTCTTCATAAAGTAGATTACAAGGATTATTTCAAGAAGGCTGGTGAAAGAGAGAAAATGAAAGACAGAAACCTTGATAAGTACAGTAAAAGGGTTGCTTCTGACAAAGTTGCAAAGAAGGTTCTTATTGTTTGGGGAAACTTTTCTAGTAACTCTAATGAATTAAATAAACAAGAAGATATTTCCATAATGGTTGGTAGAAGATGATGTTCGGATTAATGATTCTTTCTTTTTCTTGATGGCTAAGACAGATGATGATAAAGATGACAAGGTAACCCTCCTGGACATCAAAGAAAATCTCAAACATTATTCTCCTAAAGAATTAAAGTATCTTGCTACTATGCTTATATATATTGTGTGTGAACTTACAAAAGATAAGGAATCTCTATGTAAAAATGTTGATAAATTTAAAGAAGAAAAGGTGGAATTAACTGAGCAACTGTCTAGGCATCAAGAAACTTTCCAATCCCTCTCTATTGAAAATGTTTTTTTAAATGGAAATGTAACGCCCCAAGACTACCCCTAGATGTCACATGGTACTTAAAATCACAAGTGATTTAAGGCTAACCCATGATATTGGAATAATTTGTGTGCAACTAAATAAATTACATAAAACTGAAAATAATAAGCAAAAGAGATGTCATTAGCAGGACTTATTCATTATAAAAATATCTTGAAATATCTACATCACTGGATTATACAAAAGAAAGCTAAAACTAAATACATCTACTCTGATTGATTGTCTATGAAGTCTCTACTAATACTGACTATAGGTAGCCGAGACATAATCCCTAACTATTCCTAATCAATACAATTGAATAAAAACATATAATACTAGAAGTACAGTTGACTCGAGTGCTTGAATTAAGATAACTTATCATATGTTGGATGGAAGTTGTGAACTACCTGATTATGGTTTATGGGCTACAACTAGTACTTACATTATAAAATAATGTAGCCACATAGACATATATATGGCCAGTACTTCTAAAATGTACTTAGTATATGGGGTGAATGAAATAATTAAAAACTAAAGTTGAACATACTTTCAAATCATGCATGCTAAGTGTAAAAGAACTCACCTTGATCATGAATAAACTGAAAGCAGAAATATCATAAGCATGACTCATAAAACAATATCTGAATAAAGTTTGTGAGTCATTATACTTAGTTCTAAAATCTTTACTTTTATGGAAGATTTTTATAACCGACATATACCATGTGAGTATCATGGAGTCCAACTTCTTACCCATATTGAGGAGAGTTGTTATACCCTTGCTATCAGAATGGAACCTTAACTTAGAGTGATCACTAAACTGAACCTATATTGGGAATAAGGTGGACACTCTTCGGCGAGGCCCCTAAACTTATGGTGGCACATAGTTTTTGGAGAATGAGATTTTTTTAACCCACATTCCCCTCTCGGTGCTAAATAATACTCCAAAAATATATACTTATATGCTCATACTTATGAATCTACCTTAAAATAGCCAATTATATTTCTTTGCTTAAATTATATATATAAGGAAACTTATAGATTTCATATCTTATGTGAGATCATAAGATCAAAACTGGACTTTGATCATGTTATAATACTTGTAAATTGAACTTATAATCTTGAACTTCTTGTAAAATCAGTAACAAAAATACCAAAATACCCCTAAGGAAGCAAAAAAACTTATTGGAATTCTTCAGTTGACGACTTGGGTTAATGGCTCATCAATTTGGTGATAACTCATCACCCTAGTCACCAATATCTAGTTGGATTTTGCAATTTAGGTATTAAGGTTGATGACTTGAGTTGATGACTAGTTACCTAGTTGACAACTTTTCATCTTAGTCATCACCAAATTGACAGACAAAAATTCCCAAGTAAAATAAGCATATCTTTCTACTCCAATATTGGATTTAACGTGAAATTATATGCATTGGAAAGAAGATTTGAATATCATTCATTTTATATAAAGTAGGCCACCTAAATATTTATATTCTAGTAGTAATGGTTATTCTAAGTTGAACGAAGTTAAAACATTTACTAAAACTCGATTGGTAGAAAACTTCTCAACTCATTTTTCGGCTAGGAGATCTGTATGATCATGGTTCATATCCAAAGATGTTCCACACCATGGAATTTATCAACATACTTATTTTTACATGGAAATCATTATATTTGGGTCTATACATATAGGCAAGATAATTTAAATTCTATCCCAAAATATGGGTATTATAGGAAAGCTTGATGGGAAAAGATAAAGGAACCAAAATTCAGTTTGAGTTGGAAGAAAATTTGGCCAATGGAAATGGTGATTTGACTGCTTCTCTTGAGAGAAACTCTAACTTGAGAAGGTACCTAGTTCTAGTCAATGCTGAGCTTGAGCAAGCTCTCAAATGTACCACCTCATCTCAAGTTCTGACTAGTCTCACCAGTCAAGGATCAAATAGCAGAAGGGATTTGGGATACTGTAGCTCAAGTGCACCCTATAATACTTTTAGATAATATGTCTCTGTTAGAGATAATCTCTTGTGGACTTACTGTGGCAAAAATGGTCATACAAAATATTTTTTACCCTCAAGATTAACTACTATGAGAAATCTGAAAAGGGTCTCTAAATCTAAAGAAAATGGTGACAATTTACCAGGATAGTCTAAGAAGAACTTGTTTTTTCCTTTGTCATTATATTGGAAACTTTAACTGAAATAGGTTTTCAAAGCTAACAATTGATTATCAATACAGGATAAATCAAGAGGAAACAACCACCACTAGGTTATGGATAGTGGTTGTTCAAAGCATATGACTGGAAGAATTGAAGACTTTCACTTAAGGCCCATGAAGAAGGCAGTGTCTCCTTTGGTGATGGAAACAATGAATACATTATTGTAACAAAAAAGGTTGGGAACAGCTTGAGTCAAGCCATTGATGTGCTCTTTTTGTGGATGGACTCAAATTCAGTTTGTTGAGTATTGCTCAAATTTGTCATAAAGAAAATTAAGTAAAGTTTAGATAATATAATTGCACTATCATAAGTGAAACACCTCACATTTTGGCCCTTGGAAATTTCTTGAGCTTTGAGAAAACTGTCTTGATTACGACTAGACCATATAAGTCATATGGTATATTGACAGGTTAGGTGACCCTAGTTGTAAGGTGTCCTGTAGATATGTATACACTTACTACTAGGACGAAAGGTATAAGGGAATTCTCAATCATTTATAATATCTCTGATTTATGCGGCTATACACACTGGGCCCATTCAGAGGGTACACTAGACCTATTAGCCCGTGTGTGGATTTATAATGGTAAAGCTACACAATCCAGGTTAAGGTTTTAAAATTTATGCTCAAACTTGTTCCGTATCTCGGCACAATATATATATGCATATATATATATATACATATATATATATTTGTATGTGGTTATTTAAATTGGTTGATTTAGTTTGATTTAATGGCATTATGTTATCTTTATCCCTGAGTGACATGCTAGTGTTCACCCTGCTAACCATTTTATGGCACTGTATCACTAAGCAATGTAGGAACCGACCATACTTCCACTTCTCTTGCTCGGTGAATTGGTAATTTGGGGATAGATTTTGTGCCAGACTGGAGTGGTGAGCTTCCATACTCTAGAAAGCCCCATTTTATGTTATGGATTTCTTTTTTTCATTATTATTTCTTTGGTTTTAGTTTTGGCTATGTTCGGGGGAATGTCCCGACTTGATACTCTTTGGTTGTAACTAGAGAATTTGTGGACTACTATGGACATGGGTAGCATCGGTATTGGTATTAGCATTGGTATCTGTATTGGACAGTCATTTGGTTGTGGATGTTTGGTTTTGGTTATGGAATCATTTTAATGTCCTTAAATTAAAGTTATCTTAGTTTGTTATATGTTTAGAATTCCTACAACATTGGGTAAAAGGTAGTCAATGGTATGGGTATTGGGGTAGTCTCTGGTCCCGGTTGGACTTAAGATACCCGACACGGCAAGGCCCTAGTTTAGGATGTCATATTGGTATCAGAGCCTAGGTTTATGATCAATTGGGTGTCCACAAATCTATGTTGAGTAGAGTCTTATTTAAGGGCATGTAGCGCACCACACTCATAAGGGAGAGGCTATAAAGCATATAGGAATATTCCTCTTTCTTGTGTTTTATTTTTGGGCTATAGAGTCTAAAGTCATGAAATCTTCTCTAATTCCCTCTTGTTCACTTTTCAGATCATGCCTCCAAGACAATCTGAAGCATACGTGAACTCCTCTGTCCCACCCTAGGATAATGTTAATGGGACATATCCCACTTATAGGGTCCAGACCCGATCTAGGTGTCCAATTCCTGATTGTCCCTTTGGAGTTCCATTAGTTCCCTCTAGTCATTCTTGAGATTTTTGGGCTAACATGATGAATGCTGAGTTTCGTTAGTCTATTTATATATTGACTCAGTTGGTAGCTTCTCAGTATGAACATGGTGTTTTTGTTACTCCATCTTTTGAGGCCACAAGGATTGGCTTATTTATGAGGTTGAACCCTCCAACCTTTACTAATGTTAAGGTTAAGAAGGATCCTCAAAGTTTTCTTGATGAGATAGAAAAGATCTTCTGTGTAATGCATGCCACTAATGTGGAGGGCATGGAATTTGCTGACTACCAATTGAAAGATGTGGCTTATTAGTGATACAAAGAATGGGACCAGTCAAGGGGTGACAATGTTGACTCAGCCCTGTAGGATAACTTTTCTAATGCTTTCCTGGACTGCTTCTTTCCTCAAGAGATGAGAGAGACAAAGGAGGAAGAGTTTGTTAGCCTAAAGAAGGGCAAGATGTCAGTCAAGGAGTATTGCTTGAAGTGTCACCAGTTATCTTGGTATGCTCCAGAGTTGGTTTCTAGCATTAGGGCTAGAATAAGGAAGTTCACTTTATGGTTTTCCCGAGACTTAATTTTGAAAAGTAAGGTTGCCTTGTTAAATAAGGACATTAACATCTCCAGTTTGGTTGTGTACATACAGTAGGTTGAGGAAGAGAAGAAAAAAAGTAGGTTGAAATTGGGGAAAGACAGAGTGAGAAATTTCAGCATTCAGAGCAAGTGGGAGGTCAACAACAGAGTGGCAAGGATGGTGAAAAGTGGTCCAAAAGGAAGAGGGGAAATTCTGGGTCCTACTCGACGGCTAGTACTCCCTACCTAAATCCATTTAATGACAAGCATTTTTAGGGTGGCGATAGTTCTAGGGCACAAGATGCCCAATGTCAGCTAGTGGGGTCCAATCAGCTCCATCATATCCTCCAAACAGATTTTATGGTCGATTACATAGGGGTTTCTGTGATAATACAAGGCACAAGTGTTTCAATTATGGTCAGCCATGGTATATTCTTAGAAATTGTCCAGTGGCTAAGGTTACCTGGGGAAAATAAGTTTTTGGTTTCCTCTTCTTCAGCTCCAGCATAAAAGGGTGCACCATCTGGCTCTGACACTGTTCTGAACCGACTCTATGCTTTTACTACCCGTCAAGATTTTGAGGGATTGCCTGATGTACTTACTTGTATATTGAAACTCTTTTCCTATGATGTGTATTGTATACTTATTTTTGGTCCACTATTTCTTATGTGTCCCAATTTATGACTATGCATTTGGTTTTTACTCCTGAGTATATTTCAGACCCCTTTTTCTATTTCTACCGTAGTGGGTAACTCTGTGGTTTCTAGAAGATTCTATAGGGGTTATGTGGTATTTATAGGTGGTCAAGAAACTTTGGTGGATCTGTTTGTACTAGACATGGTTGATTTTGGTGTCATATTGGGGATGGATTGGTTGACCTCATTCTATGCTTCTCTAGACTATCGAACTCGTAAGGTCATCTGTAAATTCCCTAATGATCTGGTTATTGAATGGGAGGGTTGTTTTCTAACACCCAAGAAAAGTTTCATATCATATCTTAGAGCTCGAAGATTTATCTTAAAGGGGTGTCTCTATTATCTGGTCCAGGTTAAAAATTCAAACTCGGAGGGTCCCTCTTAACATTCCATACCAGTGGTTAGTGAAATTCCTGAGTTTTTTCCGGATGACTTTCCTGTATTCCCTCCCGATATAGAGATTGATTTTAGGTTGATCTTGTACCAAACACTCGTCCTATCTTTTTCCACCATACGGAATGGCTCCAGCTAAGTTAAAGGAGCTTAAGGATCAATTAAAAGATCTTTTAGATAAGGGCTTCATCAGTCCTAGTGTGTCCCCGTGGGGTGCACCGATACTGTGCGTGTGTAAGAAATATGGGTATCCTTAGAGATGTATTAATTACCTGTAATTGAATAAGGTAATAGTAAATAATAAATACCCTCTTCCAAGGATAGATGATTTGTTTGATCAGCTTGAAGGGGCTAAGTTCTTCTCCAAGATCGATCTTCGATTCAGGTATCATCAGTTAATATTAGAGAGGTGGATATCCTTAAGACTGCCTTCCGTACACAACATGAGCATTTTGAGTTCTTGGTTATGTCTTTTGGGTTGACTAATGCCCCGATGACATTCATGGACTTGAAGAATAAGGTTATTTAATTGTTTCTGAATTTGTTTGTCATTGTATTTATAGACAATATTTGGGTATACTCGAAGAGTAAGGTGGATCATGTCGATCACCTCCGCATTTTTTTGAAGACCCTAAAAGATCAACAGTTGGATGCCAAGTTTTCAAAATGGGATTTTTGGTTGAATGTTGACACTTTTCTAGGTAATGTCATAACTAGTGAAAGGATCAAGATGGATTCACAGAAAATTGCAGTGGTTAAGAGGTGGCTTAGACCCACGACTCCAATCAATATTTGGAGTTTCTTGGGTTTAGCTGGTTACTACAGGAGATTTGTGGAGAGTTTTTTTTCCTATAGTTAGCTCGTTGACTAAGCTAACTCAGAGAAAGGTAAAGTTCTTATGGTCCAGTTCTTATGAGGGTAGTTTTGAGAAGCTGAAGGATAAGCTAACTTCGGCTCCGGTCTTGACTTTTCTAGAAGACACTAATGGTTTTGTAGTCTATTGTGATGTATCCCGTGTGGGTATCGGTTGCGTTTTGATATAGCATGGAAAAGTGATAGATTATGCCTCCAGACATCTGAAGGTTCATAAGAAAAATTATCCGATGCATGACTAGGAGTTATTGGTTGGTGTTCATGTTGAAAATCTGGTGTCACTATTTGTATGGAGTGCATGTGGATATCATTTCAAATCATAAAATCCTGCAATATATGTTCACCCAACAGGAGCTTAATCTCAGGCAAAGAAAATGGCTTAAGCTGCTCAAGAATTATGACATGAGCCTTCACTACCATCCAAGTAAAGCTAACATATTTTTTTATGCTCTTATCAGGTTATTCATGGGGATTCTAGCTTATATGGATAAGAAGAAGCCAGAATTGGTGAAAGATATTCACCATTTAGCTAACCTTAGAGTTGGTCTCTTGGACTCGGATGATGGTGGTGTGTATGCTCAGGAGGTGGCAAATTCCTCTCTTGGTGCTAAGGTGAAAGAGAAGCAAGTATTAGATCCTATCTTGAAGAAAATCAAGGGGGATGCAGGTGGGAAAAAAATGATGGCCTTCGAGATTAGTGGTGATGTACCTTATAGTACCAAGGGAGATCATATGTTCCCAATATAGATGGGTTGAGAGAGAGGATCTTGGTTGAGAATCATGAGTCGCATTACACCATTCATCCTAGTTTAATAAAGATGCATCAAGATCTCAAGAAAATCTACTGTGGAACAATATGAAGTGGGATGTAGCTATCTTTAAGGCTAAGTGCCTAGTATGTCAGCAAGTGAATATTGAGCACTTGAGGCCTGAGGGATTTTATAAAGAGATTGAGTTGTCTATGTAGAAGTGGAAAACAATCAATATGGATTCTATATCAGTCTTCCTTGGTCTTAGAATTAGTTTGATCCGATTTGGATCATTATGGATAGGATGACTAAATCTGCTCATATTTTGACAGCAAAGACAAACTTCTCGGTGGAGGGTTATGCCAAATTATTTATTGAGAAAATTGTAAAGTTTCATGGGGTTCCTATTTCTATCTTGTCCGAATATGGTGCTTAGTTCTCATCACACGTTTGGCAGTCGTTTCAGAAAGCTTTGGGGACTAAAGTGAGTCTTAGTACGGCTTTCCACCCGCAGTCAGATGGGCAAGCAGAAAGGACTATTCAGACATTGAAGGATATTCTTCAAGCTTGCCTGATTGACTATGGTGGTTGTTGGGTTGATCATTGGCCTCTTATAGAGTGTGCATAAAATCATAGCTACCACTCTAGCATTGGGATAGCTCTGTTTAAGGCCTTGTATGGTAGGAGGTGCAGGTCTCCAATTAGGTGGTTCGAGGTTGGTGAGGCAAAGATGTTGGGACCGAATTTGGTTCACCGAGCCATGAAGAAGGTGAAAATGATTTGGTATAAGCTCAAAGTCACCCAAAGTTGCCAAAAGTCCTATGGATGTAAGGCTTAGAAATTTAGAGTTTGAGGTTGGGGATAGGGTGTTGTTGAAGGTATCTCCCATAAAGGGGTAACGCGGTTTTGGAAGAAAGGAAAGCTTAGTCCTTGAAATGTTGCGCGTACATGGTCTCGAATAGGGTTGTCAATGTTGTGTATAAGTTGGATTTTCTCCCTAGTTTGATTTCTATTCAGTCGGTGTTCCATGTGTCTATGTTGAGGAAGTATGTAGGTGATCTGTTGCTGACTGTGCCTATTAAAGATTCTGGTATTTCAGATTCCTTGTCTTACATGGAAGTCCCTATTAAAATTTTGGACAGGCAAGTTCATCAGTTGCGGAATAAGAACGTGGCTTAGGTAAAGGATCTATAGAGGAACCACAAGGTTGAAGAGGCTACTTGGGAAGTCGAAGAGGACATAAAGTCCAAGTATCCATTATTGTTTTCCACTGCGAAAAATCATGCATAAGGTATGTGTTATTCTTAACATCTTTGTTTTCTGATTTTGTTAAAGGAAAGATAGATTTTCGTGGCATCTTTGTTTTCTAACTTAGTTAAAGGTCAGAGTAGAGATGTGTGAGGTTTAAGCGTGCTAGTCAATGACTTGTCCCATAATTCGAGGACAAATGATCCAAGTGGGAGAGAATTAAAATACCCCTAGTTTTGGCCCTTGGAAATTTCTTGAGCTTTGAGCTCTCTGCCTTGATTATGACTTGACCATATGAGTCGTATGGTGTCTTGATGGGATAGGTGACCCTAGTCATAAGGTGTCCAATGAATGGTGGTTTTGTTTTCTATGTTGGTTACGACTTGGTGATACGAGTTGTTAAGGATGAAGATGAGTCATTAAGATGAACCTTAACCAAATCAGTAACTTAGTGGCTTGACTCTACTCTGTGTATGAGTAGCTCACTAAGGGCTGTGAGGATAGGTTATGAGTCATGTGGTGAAGTCGTAGGTTGTCCAGTGTATGACCCATTTGGGTATTGTGTTGGTTACAACTTGACCTGGTGAGTCATAGGGTCAGGGTACGAGTGAGATCATGAAGTCGTTAGGTGGATAGTGTATGGATGTCAAACTCACTGTCTAGGATATGACTCAAAGCTACGTTCTTGTCATATGATATGGTGATGAGTCAATGGATCGATTCGTAACCAAGGATGATTTTTTACAACTTTTAAGACGAAGGTATTTTGGAAAATTCCCACTATAGCCCCTTGACTCCCACGACTTAAAACCTTCCTTAGGACTTCATTATCATAGCTGTAATACCCCAAAAATCGAAACCAATATTCGATCCATATTTCAATATCATGTAAAGTACATTATAGTTTGTTGGTAGCGTTATGAGTGAGTTTGATGCATATTAAGGCCTCAAATAACTCCCAGCTATTAGACGAACAAAAATATTCCTTATCGATTGAGTTTTCGAGAAGAATATTGTTATAGTCAACTTCAAACGAGCTTATCTTTTATTCTACTGAGAATTTTGCAGCTCAAGACCCACCAAATTATAGGAAATTGAATTAGCTGTCCAATGATACCATTTCGCCTAAATTCGATATTCAGGTGAGAAGTTATGGAACTTTTAGTAAAAGACAGTAGGCCAACGCGATAAGGACGCATCAAAGTGATGGCCAAAATCACGTTCGTCCTTTTCCAGTGGAGCACCACGATAACTCCGCATCACACCAAGGGTCAAAGTCATGTTCAATGGGGAACCGAGATGGCGCAGCATTGCACCAAGGTGCCAAATCGAGATTGTCCATTTCTAGTGGTGCAACGCTATAGCACCACATTGCGTTGTTTGGCAAAATAGGGATTGTCATTTTCCATTGACGCAATGCGATAGCACTGCATTGCGCTGGAGCCAAAAATTAGGATTTCCAGTTCCAGTTTTGAGTTTTAATTCCCAAGTATAGTTTGGTCTTTTCCCATAGCCCCCAAATCATGTAAACAAAGGATTTAACCTATCATACGCTTATTATATTGATTTTTCATCAAATTTCTCTCCAAGAAAACTCTAAGCTTCAACATTCAACTCCAAGAAACTCCAAAATCCACCATTCCTTTTCCAAGATAATTCAAATTCAAGGTTCCCAATTCAAGAACTTTTAAAAATTCTTCAATTGAGGTATGTTAAATGTTCATCCATGGCCCCTTTCACCTATGGAGCCCAAGAATCTAATTTTTAAAATTCAAAGCTATAATCTTTTACAAGTTATTATGATTTTTAACCATGAATCTTGATTCTATACCATGTTTACATGAAATTATTATTGTTATTAAACCCCACATATTAAAATAGTGATATTCGCTGATTTAATCATAATTTAATGATGTTGATGTTGAAATGATGCCGTTACTAAAATTTTTAAACCATTTCTATGCTTAGCTTACACTATGCATATCAAGTGTTTGATGAAATGCTTATAAGAATGAATTTTGAATAAATGCTTTCATATTATGTCCCCAAAGTTTTAGTACTATTTTACTAAAATTGCTACCGAGTCTTGGGAGTTGAGAATACCCGAAAACTTAGCTATTTACTTATTCTTAGTATCTTCAAAATAGTTTCAGAGATGTTATGAGTAGTATTAGTTTAATCAGTTATCATGATCAGTTAAACTTAGAACAGTTCAGTATTCCGAGTCAGTTCAGTTAGGAGTAAGATTTAGCACCAAGGGAGTGCAAGGATGATAGCTTCCTAGATAGTTAGGTAGAGTCGTTAGTAGCTGTCCCTGTACTCCAGAACTACGTAGCCAGTGTAGGATTTAAGGAGTCACCCGTTAGTTCAGGCTTGACTACCTCCCAGGGGTCTTCCGTCAGTTTAGGTTTGACACCCTTAGTCCTTTGGGACAGCATATCAGTGAATCCACACAACCAGTGTTAGTACCTGTGGCACGGCACTGACACCCTTCTAACTAGGGTCATAAGTTGGACACTAAATTGCTCATTGGGCCATATCGGTTAGATGATAGCTCCTATAGTCTTAGTCCAGTAATCAGTTTAGTAATCCAGTTTTAGTTTTGCTTGACCATAGCATACAGATTTCAGTTATTAAGTTATCAAATTTTAGTATTTCAGTTTGCAGATTATATTTAGAACATGCTTTATGCTTGGTCATGATTCCCAGTATTTATAGGTTTCATGCATTCTATTCAGTACTTCATGTTATTCATTTAGCCAGTTATTACTCCTGTACATGAAACCATGCATATCAACCTACCTCATTTGGCATACCAATACATTTAAAGTACTGATCACATACTCATTTCTTATGCTATGATATTTAATATCATAGGTTCGAACGCTCAGTTCTCAGATCGCACATAGACATAGTACATTATCAGTAGTAGCAGTGGTGAGTCCTCATACTTCGAGGACATGGTTTATTATCTCAGATTACTTTATCAAGTTTAGTATTTTTCCATTCAGTCAGAATTAGTTGGGGATTTGTCCCATCATCTCCACAATCAGTTAGTAGAGGCTTTTCAGACTAGTACAAATAGTTAGTCAGTCTTCACTTTTCAGTAGTCATTGTCAGCTATTTTCTCAGTATTATCAGTATTTTTTTACAGACTTTATCAGAACTGTGATTTAAAAAATTATAGCATTCCTCAGTTAAATTTCGCATATGATCTGTTGTTATCAGTTTGTTTAGTGCTCACAGTAGGTACCAGCTCATGGGTTATCTAGTGGTCCCTCAGAACTATAAGCACCGTGTGGCACCCAGGGTATACTCTCGAAGTGTTACAATATCATTCCCAATAAAATATGCCCATATTCTCTCTCAAACTCTCTGTTCAAGCCAAGGCTAAGGTTTCAAAAAAAATGGTCATCTAAGGTTCTAAGGATGAAATCTCTTCCAAATTCCTTGGTATTTTAGGCATGTTACTCCTCCCTCATTGTTATTTTACTTAAAGTACATGTTTTAATGCATGGCTTTAATGATATTATTATGGTTATGAAATAAAAGTTAGGGACTTTTGAATGCTTATTGTTGATATATCTTTTCCCATGGTTTAATTATGTTTTCCTTGTTTTAAATATGGTTTTGAACATGTGTGTCCATGGGTATGGTAGCTGAACATGATAATGATAACTTTCTCTGAATTTGTGACTTTTGAAGTGGTTATACCCCAACCCTGTATTATGAAACTAGTTAGTAGTTATGAGAAATGTGGGAATTTGAACTAGGGGTACAATGAAATGCCTAAAGTTCTTTGTTTGATTTATTTCTTGAAACTAATGCATAATCAAAATAGTTAAGGATGTTTTTTAAAATATTGTGGGGTACAATGGAGTCCCCCAAGTGAATAATTTATGAAAATTTTGTGGGGTACACAAAATCCTTCAAATGATTTTAATAATGAAGTTTGCGGGGTACATGGGAATCTCCTAAGTATTGGCTAATGACATTGCTTTCAAGCTATAGTCGGTATGATGCTACCACTTAATAATATCTTAATAATTGACTCCTGGAATTGGTTGTTTGGTTATGTGCTAAATGTTTTGATTGGGAAATAATAGAGGTTGTGATAGCTAGTCGTAAAGGTGTGAGTCCGAAGGATGGACATTGAAAAATCATGTTTACCGACATGAGGGTTGGTGTGGTTGACCATATTATTGTGGGGTACATGGGAATCCCCCAAGTCTATACACTTATGTATGTATTATAGAGGGCGAAGGGTATAAGGGAATCCCCGACCATCTATGATATCTTCGGTCCATGTGGCTATATGCACTGGGCCCGTTCAGAGGGTATAACTAGACCTGTATAGCACGTGGGTGAATTTAGGATAGTAAAGCTACACGATCTAGATTAAGGTTTTAAAATGCATGCTAAATACCTTTCCCTATCCTTCCACAGTATATACATATATATATATGCATGTGGTTATTTGCATTACTTGATTTTGTTTAATTTAATTGTATTATATTATCTTTATCCCTAAGTTACATACTAGTGTTCACCCCACTAACCATCTTTGAATGTTGTATCCCCACGTAATGTAGGAACCGACCATACTTCTACTTTTCCTGCTCAATGACTTACTGATTTGGGGATATGTTTTGAGCCAGATTGAAGTGGTGAGCTTCCATACTCTGGAAGGTCCCATTTATGCTATGGATTTCTTTTTGTCATTATTATTTCTTTGGTTTTGGCTATTATCAGAGATATGTACCGACTGAATACTCTTTAATTTGAACTAGAGGCTTTGTTGGACTACTATGGGCATGGGCGGTGTCGGCATTAGTATTAGCATTGGTATTGGATGGTCATTTGGTTGTGGATGTTTGGTATAGACTCATTTTAATGTCTTTAAATTAAATTTATCTTATCTTGTTATATGTTTGAAATTCATCCGACATGGGGTGAAGGGTAATCAACAGTATGGATTTGGGGGTGGTCTCCGGTCTTGGTTGGATGCGGCTAGGACCCGGTTCATGTCATTTCGATAAGTCTCAAGGATGGTAAAGTGATTCCCATTGCATGGAGAGAAAAAACTATGTATGTTGCTGATCTGGGGTCTTACAAACCCAGAAACATGGCATGCCTAAGTGTGCAAGAAGATGCAGCTGAATTATGGCACAAAAGATTGGGCCTTGTGAGTTGTTCCCTGTTGAACAAGTTTTTCAGCAATGAACTAGTTTGAGGATAGCCAAAACTGAATTTTACCTGCTCCAAGGCATGTGATTCATGTGTAAAGAAAAAGCAAAATAAGTCTCCCTACAAGCCAAAGAAAGAAGTAATCACCTCTAGTCCTCTACAACTTGTCCATATAGATCTATGTGGTCCTATAAAGGTTGCTAATAGAGGAGCAACAAAGTACATATTGGTCATTGTTGATAATTATTTCAGGTTCATTTGGACATTCTTCCTGAGATCTAAGAAAGAAATATTTCCTGTGTTAGAAGCTTTTTCTAGACAAGTGCAAGTGAAATACAATGAGAAGATAGTCTGAATTAGATCAGACCATGAACCTGATTTTGTAAATGCAAGGTTAAATTAGTTTTGTAATGATGTTTGAATCTATCATAATTTTTTAGCTCTAAGAACACCACAAAAAATGGTGTGGTGGAGAGGGAAAATAGAACATTGATGGACAATAAAAGAACTATATTGATTGATGCAGGGAAAGCACTCAGTTTTTGGGCTGAGGCAGTAAACACAACATGTCATGTGATCAATAGGTGCCTTGTCAGGTCAATTCTCAACAAGACACGTTATGAACTCATGACTAAAAGAAATCCCAAACTGAGTTATTTCAAACCTTTTGGCTGCAAGTGTTTTGTTCTTAACAATGGAAATAATGACCTTGGAAAATTTGATCCTAGGAGTTTTGAAGGGATTTCTGTTGGATACTCATCAACTAGCAAGGCTTATAAAGTATACAACAAAAGAACATAATGTGTTGATGAAAGCATTCATGTTATGTTTGATGATGATAGGGTCTCCAGTGATGGAAGTCATTATAATGATACTGACTTAAAATACCTTCTTAATGCTTTAGAGAAGTCAAGTAAGAGCGATGACAATATTGAAGAAGCAACCAAGGCTAATCCATATTCTCAAGGACTAGGTTCAAGGTATGAAGATGAGATTCAGTAGATAATCCAGAGCTTAATCCATCACAACCCTCTCATGAAGAGCCTGATACTCATTCCAATTCAGGAGATCACTAGTCTCCTAAAGGTAACACCTCTATGGGAACTGGTCCCAGTTCAAGTCAGCCCACTCCTCAAAGAACCAGCTGGAAGCATCAATCCTTTTTATAATCTACTCTTTTCTTTAGATTCAGGAATGCAAATAAGGAATGATGCCAAAAATTTATGTGCCTTCTCAAAATTTATGTCAAAATTGGGCTAAAATGTGAAGGATGCTACTTAGATCAATGTTATATAGTAAGAGTTGCTTCAAATTAAGAGAAGCAAGGTGTAGCACCTTATCCTACGCCCATCAGATACAGCTGTCAAAGGGACCATATAGGTTTATAGAAACATGGTTGATGAGCATGGTAAAACAATAAAAAATAAGGCTAGGTTGGTGGTACAAGGATATAACCAGGAATAATCCATAGACTATGATGAAACACTTGCACCAGTGGCTAGAATGAAGGCTATTTGAATTTTCATTGTATTTGCCTCTTACATGGAATTCAAATTATTCGAAATGGATGTAATGAGTGCCTTTCTAAATAGATTTCTAAAGGATAAAGTATATCTAAAGTATCCTCCAGGGTTTGAAGATGTTGACTTCCCAACCCATGTGTTCAAATTGGATAAAGCTTTTTATTGCTTGAAGCAAGCTCCTAGAGCTTGGTCTGAGAAAATCTCAAAGTTCTTGCTTGATAATGGGTTCAAAAGAAGAAAGATTAACAACACATGGTTCTTGAAGGTAGGAGAAAGAACTCTACTTATTGTTCAAGTTTATGTTGATGACATCATATTTGGAGTTATAACCAGGTCCCTATGTGATGAATTTGCCAAACTAATGAGTAGTGAGTTTGAGATGAGCATGATCGGAGAACTCAAATTCTTTTTTGGGCTACAGATAAAGAAAAATTCAACTGGAACAACAATATGTCAGTATAAGTACATACATAAAATACTCAAAAGGTTCCATATAAAGGATGTAAAACCCATTGACACTCATATTGGAACTTTCACAAAACTAGACTCGGATAAACTTGGTCCCTCTATTAATGAGACTATGTACATAGGAATCATTGGTTAATTGTTATGTCTGATAGCTAGCAGAACTGACATTGTATTCAGTGTACGAATGCTTGCTAGATTTTAAGCAAGTCCAATAGAATACCACTTGAAAACTATAAAAGGATTTTGAGATATCTCAAGGGAACCTCCAACCTGGTCCTCTTCTATCTTGTTGGTAATAATTTTAACTTGGTTGGGTATGATGATGATGCCTATGTAAGGTACTTATTTGATAAGAAGAGAACCTTGGGAATGGCTCACTTTCTTGGATCATCCTTAATCTCCTGGGGTACTAAGAAACAAAACTTAGTGGCTCTTTCAACTATTGAAGTTGAATATATGGCAGCTGCCTCATGCTATGCTAAATTAATTTTGATCAATAAACAACTTGGGAATTTTGGTATACTCTCAGATTGTATTTCACTATTATGTGAAAACACAAGTGCAGTCAACATAGCCAAAAATCCTATTCAGCATAAGAGGACAAAGCATATTGACATCTAACATGACTTCCTTAGAGATAATATAGGGAAACAGTTGATTAAGATGGTATTTTGCAGAATTGAAGGTCAAATTGTTAACATATTTACTAAGGCACTTGGTAGTGAACAGTTTGAAAAGAATAAAATTAAGCTGGGGTTGATGAGGCAAAGCTAATTGTATGTTGTTCCTTATATTCCTCTCCGTGGCTATGATTTGATGAGTAGGTATTCATATAAGATAATATAGCACATGTCTAATTCAGTCGCATATCTTCTACAAATATTCACCCATGGAAAAGAGGAGGGTAAGACAACTCAAAGCTTATTATGTTTAAAAAATCATGTAGGGACCAGGTCCCTTATCAAGTTAGTATCACACTATATTCTCATATGGTAGCTTTATAACTTAATGACAGGTGTACGACATCACTCTCCTGCCTATTCTCAAAAGCCGCAACACCTACTTTAAGTCCAAAAGGCATGCCCATCTCACCAAACACATCATCTTATTCACACCCTTTCAAAAAATCTAAACCATTCCTTTCCTTCTGTATAAGGTTAATCTAATCTCTCTATTTACAAATTTTCAAAACTTTTCCATTCATAGCTTACTAGTTTCCAAACTGTTCTCTTGCTTATACTTTTCAAAATTATTTTCAATCAAATATCATTAAAATGTACAACCCTTTATGTTCTCCATCTCAAGATGAACCAACACCTATGGAAGTGGTTTATCCTCCAAATTCTCCCCCCTAATTCTACCCCTCAAAATGTCGGCCATTATAAAATTCTCTTCACTCTTTTTTCCCAAAAATGCTAGTGAGTCCATTTCTCAAAAGGAGAAGTATTCTCCAGTCGCTTCTCCTTCTAAGAAAAGTAACCAAGATATTTCTTCCATCCCTGGCCCTAAAATCACTTCATCTAAAGAAAAGGTCCCTGAAGAAATTCCACCAGTCTCAGACCAACATGTTCCCTCTAAGCTAGTTTTAGGATCCCCTTCCAAAGATTAATCCTATGAAAAGGTTGAGTCAGCTAGTAAGACTGGGAGTGCGTCTGTAGATAAGAACATATTTGATGGATAATTGAACATATCTAAAGGAACTTAGTCAAATATCATGTCTATGAGTGAGAAAATTGGGGCTCAAGGTCTAACAACCTTGAGTGGAGAGCCTCGTCAAGATACTAGTTCACCTGGTTCTCCAAAATAGGATATAACTCCCTCTATGTTGTTTATAAGGAGGAAAAACAACCCCCTTAAGAGTTTTGAAAATGAGAACTTTGTGTTGCCCCCAATTCTTGACATACCGCCAGAGGTAGAGATAATAAGGGAAACATTGATAATGATGATGACTTACCTTTATCATGCAGGACGTCTATAAAAGTGAGGTGAAGACTAAAAATGTCCCAGTGAAGCTTGTGAATACTTAAGGGACCAGGTTGAGTTCACAAAATCTAATAGAAAATTTTTGGTGGCTAACAAAAACAATACCAAGAAAAGGAGTTTGAAGAAAAATGAGTAGCTATAGTTAAAGTACCAGTTGAAAAAGTTGCGACTATTGATGAATCTGAGGAGAAAACAGAGAGTAAATTTGGTGATAGTGATTTTGATTGTATTTTTGGTAGTAATTATGAAAATGAGGTTGACTCTGATATTGAGAGAACTATGGTTGCCGAAAGAGCCAAATCCAAAGGGAGTCTTGTTGTTTCCCCCAAAAAGGGAAAATCAAACGATGTCCTAATCAAAAAACCTGTGTCCAGCGGCACAAGAAAAAAAAAGGAAAGAAAATTCAAATACGCAAGGAACAAGTCCCTGTTCAAAATCATCCAAGACCTCAGGAGCTATTAGGGTCTCAACAAAAGGAATTGGTCCTCTGGCAAAGCTTCAACTTCTAAAGAAAGGGAGAAAAGGTTTACAAGAGAGGAAAGGCGGTAGATTTTAAAGACTCGAAAGGTCTTAAGAGGTCAATTTTTTACCCTGATGTTGCTACTAGCCAGGAATGGTTGATTTGGTTGAATGGGTAAGGTTTCAGAGTTGGGAACACCCCTTTTAGCCCCCAATTCCTACTTCGTGTGAGAAGGAAGTTAGAATGTTTTATCATAACCTTTTCTTTTCTGATAATGCTTTATATCTAACAAATCAAGTCAACGGGCTAAACATTACTTTAAATAAGAAGGTGTTATTTAAGGTTTTGGGTGTGCCTACAGAAGGAATTAGGTTCCTGGGAAATAAAAGGGGTTCTGAGAAGTTTTTGAAAGTCTGTGGGAAATTGGATGACATGAACATCAAAAATGTGAGTAAAAGACTCTGAAAGTAGAATTCCAACTTCTTTTTATACTGGTTAAAAGGGCATTTATTTCACGGACTAAGAAGAGAACAATAGTAACAGGTCCCAACCTATTCCTCATGGAAGACATGTCCTAGTTTCAAAAATTAAATCTTCCAGCTATCATCAATGAGCATATGAATAAGGTAATGACTGACAAAAATGGATAGCATTCACTGTGGAGTGTGGATCTAACAAAGTAGGTTCTGTGAATGACATAACCAGGACCGGGGCCTATTCGTAATGGGCATCCCAAGTCCAACCAAGATCGGGGACCTCCCCCTGTTACCCAACCCAACTACCTTAAACAACCTCTGAAGGGCTGAATTTTGAGCATATAACAAGATAGCATAAATGATCTCATGAAAACTCTAGGATAGGGTCACAACCGTGACTAACACAATCGAGTCAAACCATACCAAGCCAGCCGTCCAACTGTACAAAACCAAACCAAAGGCCATAAGTTAGGCCATAACCAAATGTATTCCAAAACATATAATGATAATCAATCCCAAAATATAATATGATAGAACAGTGAGAAATAATTTTCGATGATACCAGCCTCCCATCTTATTCCAATGCCAAGGCTGACACCAATACCAATCCTACCCATACAAACCCCCAGAAGTACCACAAAGCCTTTATACAAAAGAGTAAAAATATCTGGTTGGGACATTTACCTAACCATGGCCAACACCAATATTCAAAATAAAATAAAAGAATCTAAAGATGTCCATAACATGATATAGAGCCTTCAGAAAGGATGAAAGCTCACCCCCTCAGTCCAAGTTCTGATACTGAAATCCCAATTATAGATAGGAGGAGTAGAATGGCTTGTTCCTGCATAGCTTAGGTATACAGCTGCCAGTAAATGGGTTAGCGAGTGATCACTGTCATGAACTCAGGATAAGGATAAAATATGCCATTTATAAACCAAGTAAAACTATCCATAATAAATACAACTATACAAATATATATAAGTTCCAGGAAAGGGAACCTAGTTTACCTTGCATTTAAAACCTTTACCTGGGCTATATAAATTTTCCATCCTAAGACACCCACGGGCATTATGGGTTCAACTCCCCCTGCTGAAAAAGTTCTAGTGCGTGTAGCCGCACGACTAAGGAAGTATCCCATGGGATGACTAGTACATCCCCCAATATAAGGTGTGACATTATGCACACGGTCCATAAGACCAAACCTTATACCGGCAAATATGAGTTTCCAGTTTTCGTCCCCCTGGGACTCCACCTTCCATGGCTTAGCTACACCTCCTCCTTTAATGCCCAACTTAAACCATTACCAAATAACCAACCAATCTATTTACCATTTATTAACCAAAGCTATTTTGTGATGGTATCTTTATACCGACCATACATGCAAGTACTATCCATAGCCAACCAATTATAGATTAAGGGGACTTTCAAGTGCCCTTCCATTTACCATGCTAAACTCTTTGGGGATTCTGTTTCCCACAATCATAACCATTTAGCATTTTCCTTTCCAAACCATTTAAACTACGTGTAAATACTTTACCAAGTTTAAAACAAGCAAGAGTTCCATTTAAAAGTAATCAATGCAATAAACATATCTTTCTAAGCATTTTGTCAAACACATTGGCGGTATAGTATATATCCAAAACCAATTCCAATTACCAATAACCATTCCATGTATTCCAATTATCCAAAACCATCATTAATGCATATAAAAGCTTAATTAAAACCATGGGAAACCATAATCAAGTATTTAAAAACAACCCCCCCCCCCCCAAATCATATTTGAAAACCCAAAGCTTTCAATAATGAAATCATGAAAACTAATAATAAAATCATGCATTTAGTTAGAACTAACAATAAGAGAAGATAACATGCCTTATATCGAGGAATTGATGGAAAGAAATCACCAAAGCAAGACCCAATTTAGTCCCCAAGATAAAACCCTAGTTTTCTGGCCCCAAAAGCTCTTGAGAGAATTATGAAGTGTTTAGGAATAGTTTCTAAGTGTTTATCAATAGAATAATAGGGTAAATCTCTTCCAGGTGAGTTAGAAGTCATGAGGTCCTATTAGGGTAAGTAGGGAAATATCTATAATAGCTCTACTTAAGTTGCACAAAATCCCATCACAGGGATACGACTGACCCTCACGAGTCCTACCCTTCCTATACGAGTGGTACCCAGCACTTGTATCCCAACCTCAACCCTTAGAACCAACATTGTCCAGTATACGACTTATCCAACCAAGTCGTATCCACAGTATACGATACATAACTCCCATCTATATTCCTAGAAGAATAGAATACTAAGGGGATTGAACATTGTCCCCTATACGAGTACAAGATACGAGTCATACCCAACCATACGACTCATATCTCCAAAGTTATATTCATTCCAGTAACCTATCCATCCCAACAATCAATACTGGTCAGCATACAACAAGTCTATACCGCTCGTACCTCAATATATGGTTCATAGCCATGAGTCATATTGGGTCCGAAGAACGGAATATCAGGAAAAATTCTAAGGGCCAAAAACCAAAATATTTCAGTCACCCCCACTAGGAACATTTTTCCCTGGATGATGGACAAGGTAGGGGTAACCACACACTGAGTCATTTGCATTATCAAACATATTCCCAATCTTTATTAAAGTTCGAAATAAAGAGTCAAAGATATTAATCTTTCCTTTAACAAACTCAAAAATAAAGATTTGTTCAAGGGCACATACCTTTCGCACGAATCCCTGGAGCAAAAAACAAGAGAAGATATTTGGACTTCTTGTCCTCTTCCATTTCCCAAGTAGCCTCTTCCACCTTATGGTTCTTCCATAGAACCTTAACCGAATCTATATCCTTGGTCCACAACCTATTAACTTGCCTAACTAATATCTCAATAGGGACATCTTCATAAGATCTAGAATTCGAGATACCCAATCCTTCTAATGGAATAATCGAAGAAGGATCTCCAATGCACTTTATCAACATAAAAATATGAAATATCGGATGAACCAAGCCCAAACTAGCAGGCAACTCTTATTCATAAGCAACATTACCAACCTTTCACAAAAGCACATAAGGGCTAATAAACCGAGGACTGAGCTTCCTCTTCTTGCCAAACCGCACTACTCCTTTTATGGGAGACACCTTTAGAAAAACCTTATCCCTAACCTCGAACTCCAAGTCTCTACGCCTAACATTATAATAGGACTTTTGGTGACTCTGGGCGGCCTTAAGCCTATCCCAAATTATTTTCACCTTCTCCACCACCTGATAAACTAGATTCAGGCCAAACACATCTACCTCACCAAGCTCAAACCAACCAATAGAAGATATGCACCTCCTACCATACAACGCCTTAAAAGGGGTCATACGAATACTAGAATGATAGCTATTATTGTAAGCAAACTCCGTAAAAGATAGATGCTCAACTCAATTTCTACCATAATCAATCACGCACACCCGAAGTATATTCTCCAATGTCTGAAAAGTTCTCTTCGCTTGCCCATCTGACTGGGGATGGAAAGCAATACTCAGACTAACATTAGTCCCCAACACCCACTGGAAAGACCGCCAAAAGTAAGATGTAAATTGCGTTCCACAATTAGAAATAATCAAAACAGGCACCCCATGCAGTTTCACAATCTCCTAAAGATACAACTTAACATAATCCTCTACCAAAATAGTAATCCTCACTAGCAAAAAGTGAGAAGACTTTGTCATCCTATCCATGATGACTCAAATTTAATTAAATTGGTTCTGAGATCGATAAAGAATGATAATGAAATCCAAATTGATTACCTCCGAATTTTATTTGGGCAATTCAAACTCTTTATAAAACCCACCAGGCCTCATATGCTCAACCTTAACTTGTTGACACACTATGCATTTGGCCACAAAATTAATCACATCCCTCTTTATGATATTCCATCAATAGATCTACTTAAAATCATGATACATCTTAGTTGATTCTAGATGTACCATATAGTGCAACTCATCGCCTCGGCCAAAATCCTTTGCTACAAACCATTGACATCAAGAACATACAACAACCCTTAGTACCAAAAAGTGCCATCACCACTGATCTCAAACACCATAATTTTTTGCCTGCCAACACCACTCATGATTATCATCAAGACAGGATCCATCACTTGCTTCTCCTTAATCTCTGCACTAAGAGATGATCGAACCACTTCTTGCTCCATCACACCGCCATTCTAAGAGTTCAAGAGGTGAACTCTAAGATTAGCTAAGCGGTGAATATCCTTCACCAATTCCTGATTTTCTTCTTCCACATGATCCAAGCACTCTATGGACAACCTACTAAGAGTATCAACAACCACGTTACCCGTACCTAGGTGGTAGTGAAGACTTATACCATAGTCATTGAGAAGCTCAAGCCACCTCATTTGCCTGAGATTAAGCTCCTTCTGTGTGAATACGTATTGTAGACTCTTATGATTAGAAAAGATATCCACGTTAACACCATACAAGTAATGCCGACAGATTTTCAAACAAAACACAACCACTAACAACTCCAAGTCATGAGTAGGATAGTTCTTCTCATGCACCGTCAACTATCTGGAAGCATAGGCAATCACCTTCCTATGTTGTATTAAAACACAACCAAACCCTACCCGAGATGCATCATAATAAACAACTAAACCATCATTACCTTCCAACAAATTCAGAATTGGAGCCAAAGTTATCTTATCCTTATCAAAAATCCCTTCAAAATCATCCACCAAGAAAACTTAACCTTCTTCTAAGTAAACTTAGTCAAAGGAGCCGCTATCGATGAGAATTTCTCCACAAACCGCCTATAATAGCTAGATAAACATAAGAAGCTTTGATATTGGAAGGAGTCGTAGATCTAGGCCACTCCTTTACCTCAGCAGCCTTTTAAAGATCAACTATTATCCCTCAGTAGAAATAACATAACCTAAGAAAGTCACAGCGTTCAACCAAAACTCATACTTAGAGAACTTAGCATATAACTATTGTTCCTTCAAGGTCTATAGCATCACACGAAGGTGGTTATAATGATCCACCTCACTCTTCAAATAAACTAAAATGTCATCAATAAACACAATGACAAAGAGATCCAAATACTGCCTGAAAAACTCTATTCACCAGATCCATAAACGTCGTCCGGGCATTAGTCAATTAAAATAACATCACTAAGAACTCAAAATGCACACACTGAGTACAAAAAGCTATCTTAGAGATATCCACATCCCTAATCTTAAGCTGATGGTGCCCAGACCGAAAGTCTATCTTAGAAAAAAAATTGCCACCTTGCAACTGGTCAAACAGATCATCTATCCTTGGGAGAGGATACTTGTTCTTGACTGTCACCTTATTTAATTGCCTATAGCCAATGCAAATCCAAAGATAACCATCCTTCTTGTGCACAAACAACACTGGTACGCCCCACGGAGAAACGTTGGGATGAATAAACCTCTTATCCAGAAGATCCTTAAGTTCCCTTAACTCAGCCAAATCTATTCTATAAGGAGCAATAATATTGGACGAGTGTCCATAAGAAAATCAATAACAAACTCTATTTTTCTATTTGGAGGAACACCAGGAAGATCACCTAGAAAGACCTCTGGAAACCCATTAATAACAGGAACTAACTGTAAGGAAGGACCCTCCGAGTTAGAAGCTTTAGCCTAGACCAAGTAATAAAGGAATACCTTAGAGATTAACCTCCTAGCTCTAAGATAAGAAATAAATGTTCCCCTAGGAGCTAGGGAATCACCCTCCCATTTTATAATCAGTTCAGAGGAAAAGCTAAAGATAACCTTTTAGGTCCGGTAGTTAAGGATGCATAACAGGAGTGTAACCAATCCATTCCCAAGACAACATCAAAATCTACTATACCCAACTCAAATAGATCCACCAGGGTCGGTTTGTCACCAACAGATACCATAATCTCCTATAGACCCTTCTAGCAATAACCAAGTCAACTATCAGGGTAGAAATAAAAAAAGATCTGAAATCACCTCAGGATCAAAAACAATAAATACAGACACGTAGGGAGTCACATAAGAAATAGTGGACCCCAAATCAAGCAAGCAATATGCATCATGAGAAAAGAACTGTAGCATACCAGTAACAACATCAGGTGATGCTTCGAATTCCTATCGGAAAGACAAAAAATATAACCAGTTTTGACCAACACTAAAACCAAGAGTAGTAACAGAAGAAGAAGCAACACCACTAGGTATAGGAGCAGAAGATGAAGCCACAGGTACCTTATTCACCCCTGTAGGGACCTTATTAAGTGGATAATGTAACACCCCAAAAAATAGGTCCCGGAGCGTCACACGTTGCTTGACGCTACGAGTAGCCCCAAGCTAACCCTTTGAGCCATTTTCATTTAGTTCAACACAAATGAACGGGGTTTCCATAAATAACCCTCAAATATCAACATAGTAATCATCATCCAAGAATAAAAGAATTTCAGAAAGATAACACAATACGACTTATTAGTCAACTCCCAACATCTATACTAGTTTGACAAGCCTCTAAGAAAATCAATAAAACCAGTGAGCCATTGAGACATGCCCCAACTGACTCATACTCAGTTATCAAATATAAATGATTTCGTGAAACCAACATCAGAAATCATGTCCTCGGAACAGGAGGACTCACCACAACAGAAGATGTAGAATAGCATGCTCGAAGAATCACTGTCAAACTTGGAACTGAGCACCTGAACCTATATTTTGAGAAAATGCAGCCCACATCCAAAGATGTGGGTCAGTACCATGGAAAGGAACCGAGTATATGGGGGTGTATGCAATTGTATAAATATTATCATCATAAATATTTATAAGAAATATGCAGGATGTATAAAAGACTCACAAAGCCCAAA
>NC_061114.1:183191221-183238025 GCF_002878395.1 Capsicum annuum
AGTCGCTGGAACGGGAGAACTAACAGTCTGAGTCTGGGTCTGAGGACGATAGTCAAGACGCCCTTATCCATCCTGTGGACAATCTCTAACTCTGTGACCCATGTCACCACACCAGAAATAACTCGTCTTCTCACCCCAACACTCACCTGAATGAGCCCTACCATACTTAGGACACAGAGGATGATTTGGCTTACTGCCAGCACTGTACTAGGACCTGGATGTATATGACCAGCTTCCTTTCTCCTGCCTACCTCTAGGCATAAGAGCGCTAGCAGATGACAGTGATGGCATGGACAAACGATCCTAATACTGAGGGCGGCTCCTTTCTTGTGATCTAGTTTGACCCTGTCCATACTGCTCGGACCTAGCTCTGTTCTTCTCTCTCATTCTATCTCTCTCCTTAGTCTTGTCTGCCTTAATTTGTTGAGCATGAGTCATCAGCTTAGAAAGATTCATCTCACTATTCATCATAGCAGACCTACACTCCTTAACCACATAACTAGACACTCCATTCACAAACTTACTCATACTAGCCCGATTATCAGCCACTAAGTCAGGAGCATACTTGGCCAACTGATTGAACTTTAAATAGTACTCTCTAACAGTCATAGAGCCCTATCGCAGGTTCATAAACTCTTCCACCTTTGCCTCCCTCATCTCCAAAGGAAAAAATTTATCCAGGAATACATCTTGGAACTCTTGCCAAGTCGTAGCGATAGCTCCCTTACCTCTACCTTTCCTCCAAGCAATAACCCAATCACAAGCAAGGTCTTTTAACCTATACGCAGCCAACTCCACATTATATTCCTTAGATATATGCATCACCTGAGTAATCTTCCGCACCTCTTCTAAAAACAATCGTGGATCCTTATCAAATTTGGACCCATAGAATTCCAGCGGATTCATCCGCATGAAGTCACGGATCCTGGCAGCAGCTGAATCATCTCCCTGCCGCTATAGAGACGGGGCCGAGTTAGCCTGAACATTTGCAGTAACATCTTGGGCCAGCGCCTGAAAGGCTGCCCAAAATTCAGCATGAGACATGTTTTCATTCAATGGGTCAGCAGGTTGAGGTTGCTGACCATCATTATTTCTTCTCGCTCGATGTGGAGGAATATTTCTAAAAGAGGAGAGCATGAATCAATAGTAAAGAGAGACACTTTAAGCACAATAGACTTCTGAAAGAAAGAATCACACTTTTTCCTAAAACGTCTTACAACCTCTTGCTTATAGATGTGGCGCACTACACACCTATGATCAAGACTCTACTTAACGCGGCTTGTCAGACTCCCTAGGACACCTTAAAACCTTTGGCCCTAATACCAAGTTTGTAACGCCCTGAAAAATGGGTCCTGGAGTGTCACACGGTGCGTGAGGCTATGAGTAGCCCCAAGCTAATCCTTTAAGCCATTTTCATTCAGTTCAACACAAATCAACAGGGTTTCCATAAAGAACCGTTAAATATCAATAGAGTAATCATCATCCAAGAATAAAAGAATTTTAGAAAGATAACAAAATATGACTTATTAGTCAACTCCCAACATCTATACTAGTTTAACAAGCCTCTAAGAAAATCAATAAAATCAGCGATCCATTGAGACATGCGCCAACTGACTCATACTCAGTTATCAAATATAAACGATTCCGTGAAACCAACATCAGACATCACGTCCTCGGAATAGGAGGACTCACCACAACAGAAGATGTAGAATAGCATGCCCGAAGAATCACTGTCAAACTTGGAATTGAGCACCTAAATCTATATTCTGAGAAAATACAGCCCACATCCAAAGATGTGGGTCAGTACCATGGAAAGGAACCGAGTATATGGGGGTGTATGCAGTTGTATAAACATCATCATCATAAATATTTATAAGAAATATGTAGGATGTATGAAAGACTCACAAAGCCCAAAGAAAATCATCATAATCATGAGAGGATGAAATAAGTACAATAACACATGTAAGTCATCATATAATTTGACAATCACTTTCAGTTCATCAAGAATATTAATTCTCATAATGTAAATATCATTTAAATCTTTCAAAAGAATAACTTTCACAATTCCACATTCAAATTACTTCACCATTCACCATAGACATAAGGAAACACACACACTAGGAGATTCTATAACCAACATAAACCATGTGAGCTACATAGAGTCCAACATACAACCCACGTTGGGGAGAGCCATCCTATCCTTGCCATCAGAGTAGGACTATCGATATCAAATCCACACAAACTAGTGATCACTATATAAATCAGCCTCAGGCTCACTCCTATGGGGGCACGTAGTTCTAGGGAAGTAAGGTCACTTTATACCTCCCACTCGGTGCTAAAGATTTCTCCCAGACTTAGCTCAGATTATTTCAAAGACAATCCACAACAAAACAATTTCAGTGATATATAAATATACATCGGCAGCCATCATGCTTCCCATCTATCAAAATCAACCACGTTGTGGATTTCTTTCACACTCGAGTTCAAAACAACTCCATTAAGACCAAAAGGTCAAATCATTCAAAAGATCTCAAATATTCAACATCAACGTGCTTATAACACACACTTTCTCAAAAAACACAATTTCCAATAGGGATTCACGACCCAAATATCAAAATCATGATAAATATCATTCAAGATTCATGTTTTATATCTCCACACATGTAAATTTATCTTTCAAAATCATAAACATCAAGATTTCATAATAATCATCATAAGATATGGGTTCATGCTTCAAATTCATAAAAATCAAATAAAAATCATGCCTTTGTAAAGAAAATTACTTTTGGGCATAAGAACGAAAGAGAGTTATTATTGAAAAACCCCACATACCTTGAATAATGAACTTTAGATCGATACTCATTTTTGAGATGTTAATCGTGCCTTTGAATGATGGTTCTTGGAGTTCTTGAACTAGGAACTTGGAATCTTGAATAAATTTGCAGAATTAATGGTGAACTTTGGAGGTTCTTGAAGTTGGATGTAGGAGCTTAGGGTTTTCTTTTTAAGGGAATTTGATGAAATATAACATATAATGCTTCTAATAGGCTTTAATATAGGGTTTAGATGTATTTTGGGTGAGGGGGAATGACCAAAATGCCCTTAAAAATCAAATAATTCTCGAATCTGTCCTTTGGTGAACTGTTTTGATAGTCTGAAGTAGATCAACCATAATGTTTTTCTCCGATATCCAAATTGGATGAAACTAATTTCATTAGAAAGAGGACTCTCATATATTTCCATTGATATATAGTATCTCACCCAGATTATTGTGTATGAGCAGTTATGATTGTTTTAAGTTGACCCAAAAATTCACTTTTGATAGGCTGAAGTAGATCGACCATAACTTTTTGCTCCGATAGACAAATTGGATGAAACCAATTTCATTGGAAAGAGAACTCGTAGAGCTTTCCGTTTATATATAGTAGATCACCTAGATCATTATGTACAAGGAGTTAAGATCATTTAAATTTGGAGCAAAAATACGCCAGGCCTCAGTACTTTTTCCTACATGTTTTACTATTCACTACTATTTACGGTTCGATCGAAATGTTCATAACTCGTCGCTCGGGTGTTTGTTTTGGATGATCCATATATAGTTGGAAAGGTTATTCGATACTCTACGTAATGGTGGGTCATAATCTAAGACATTCCACACGAAAAATTTATAATTCATTCTAGAAGATAGAACTCAACACGTTTACACATAAAATTTCAATGAAAAATTTCTCGAGGTATTACAGATAATCCCTAAGATGATGACCTGGATGGACACACCTAAAGTATTTGTCCCACCCTTCTTCAAAATAACCCTGATAGGTTTGACCAAAGAAATGAGAATCAGTGCATAAAGAAACTGACTGACCTCCACTCACCTGATATTGGGCACCCTGTGCTCGAGAATTGTCACTATCTTTATAACGTCTGTCTCCCAAATACTTTGGGTAAGGGAAACTAGTAGTAGATAAGGAACCCGAGCTCCCCCACTTTTTTTCTGCCACTTGCCGCCATCACGACCACCCTAGGACTGCACACCTTCCTGATCAGAAAACTTGCTCCTCTTTCCCTACCTATCCCAAAACTCTACATGCCTCATCTTCTTATCCTTCACTTACTGCATATGGAAAGTCAACTAAGAAATGTCCATATCTTGAATGAGGAAAAGAGTCTTTCTCTCTAAAATCAAATCTCTGTTTAACCTAGAAGTGAACTTCCTCATTTTCATCTGCTTGTCAGCCACCAAATCAGGGGCATAACCTAATAGCTGATGGAACTTCAAGACATATTCCTTGACAGTCATTCTCTCCTACTTGAGATTTACAAAATTCTGTATCTTAAATTCCGTCAACTCTTGAGGAAAGAAACAATCTAAGAAGGCATTAGAAAAAACCTTCCACAAATTTGATTTTTCCACAACACCCTTATCTCTGTCCTACTCCTCATACCACTGATAAGCAATATATTTGAGATGACAAGCAACAAAATTTACCCCATCCACATTGGTAGCCTGCGTCACCTAAAATATCTTTTTCATTTTATCTAAGAAGTCCTGTGGATCCTCTTTCACTTTTACTCCAGTAAAAGTAGGAGGACCCATCTTCATAAATTAGCCAACCCTTATGGCCTCAGCAGATATCCCACCAGTTATATCCCGCTCAGCCTAAGTAGCAACAAACTGAGCAATAACATGAATAGGTTGACAAATTATGCATTCATCACATTGCCCTGAGGGGCCTGTGGAGAACAGGTAGGATTAGGGGGAACTCTAGTACCATCTAAAATAGGACCTTGATACCGAAGATGTAACCTTATCGTAGGACGTACCCCTTCATCATTATCCCCATATAGGACAGAAGAATTTTCTTATTCTCCAGATCTATGAGGCATGATCTGAAAGATAAACAAACAAGGATTAGATAAGATTCTAGGACTCAAACTCTAATCTTGAAAATAGAATACTAAGAAAGTGAAACATTTCTAAATGTCTTGTAGCCTCTCCCTTATAAGTGTGGCACGCTTCACACCCCTAAAAGAGACTCTACTCGACACGGTTTTATGGACTCCTAATTGACCATAAACCTAATCTTTGCTACCAACTTGACATGATCCGGACCAGGGCCTAGTCTAATAGGTATCCCATGTCCAACCAGGACCAGGGACCTCCCCATGTTACCCAACCCAACCATCTTAAATAGACTCTGATGGGCTGAGTTTTAAGTAGATAATAAGATAGCGTAAATGCTCTCATGAAAACACTAGGATAGTATCACAACTATGCCCGACCCAATCAAGTCCAACTATACAAAACCAAATCGAAAGCCTTAAACTAGGACACAACCAATTGGATTCCAAAACATATAATGATAATCAATCCCAAAATATAATATGATGGAACAGTGAGAAATGATATCCGGTGATGCCAACCTCCAAGATTATTCCAATGCCAAATATGACACAAATATCAATCCCACCCATACCAATCCCGAAAAGTAGCACAAATCCTCTAACCAAAAAAATAAAAATATTTGGTTGGGACATATTTCCCCAACCATGGTCAAAACTAATATCAAAAATAAAATAAAAGTGTCTAAAGATGTCCATAACATGAAATGAAGCCTTCCAAAAAAATGAAATCTCACCACTTCAGTCCAAGTACTGATACTAAAATCCAAATGCTAGACGAAAGGAGTAGAATAGCCAATTTCTGCATAGCGTGGGTATATAACCGCCAGTAGATGGGTTAGCGAGTGATCACTAGCATGAACATAGGATAAGGATAAAATAATGCCATTTATAAACCAAGTAAAACCATCCATTATGCATACAACCATACATATATATATAAGTGTCGGGAAAGGGAATCGGGTTTACCATGCATTTAAAACATTTACCTGGGTTATGTAGCTTTGCCATCCTAAGACACCCACGGGCAATATGGATTTAGCTCCCCCTATTGAATGGGCCCCGGTGCATGTAGTCATACGACTAGGAAAGTATTCCATAGGATGACTATTACATCCCCCAAAATAAGGTGTGACATCATCCACACGGTCACTAAGACCAAACCTCATATCGGCAAATATGAGTTTCCAACTTTGATCCCCCCCGGGACCTTCACCTTCCAAGGCTTAGCTACACCTTTCTTTTTAATACCCAATCAAAACAATTTCCAAATAACCAACGAATCTATTTACTATTTATTAACCAAGGCCATTTAATGGTGGTATCGTTATAATGACCATACTTGCAAGTGCTATCTGTAGCCAACCATTTATATATTAAGGGGAGTTTCAAGTACCCTTTCATTTACCATATTAAGCCTCTTGGGGTATCTGTACCCCACAAGCATAACCATTTAGCCATTTGCCTTTCCAAACCATTTAAATCATACATAAATCCTTTACCAAGTTTAAAACAAGCAAGAGTTCCATTTAAAAGTAATCAATGCAATGAACATATCTTTATATGCATTTTGTCAAACACTTTTGGGGCATAGTATATATCCAAAACCAATTTCAATTACCAATAACCATTCCATGTATTCTAATTATCCAAAACCACCATTAATGCATATAAAATCATAATTAAAACCATGAAAAACCATAACCAAGTATTTATAAACAAAACCCCCCAAATCATAATTGTAAACCCAAAGCATACAATAATGAAATCATGAAAACTAATAATAAAATCATGAATTTAGTTGGAACTAACAATGAGGGAAGAGAACATGCCTTATACCGAGGAATTAATGGAAAGAAATCACAAAAAACAAGCCCCAAATTAGTCCTCAAAATGAAACCCTAGCTTTCTTTTCCCAAAAGCTCTTGAGAGAATTACGAAGTATGTAGGAATAGTTTCTAAGTGTTTATGAATAGAATAATAGGATAAATACTCTTCCTAGTGAGGTAGAAGTCGTGGGGTCCTATTAAGGTAAGTAGGAAAATGTCCAAAATACCCCCACTTAAGTTGTAGAAAATCCTGTCACAAGGATACGACTGACCCTTATGATTCGTACCCTTTCTATATGAGTGGTACCCACCACTCATATCCCAAACTCAACCCTTAGACCTAATACTCTCCAGTATACAACTCATTCAACCAAGTTGGATCCACAGTATATGATATGTACCTTTCATTCGTATTCCTGACAGAATTGAATACTGAGGGGATTGAACACTATCCCCTATACGAGTATAATAAATGACTTGTACCCAACCATACGACTCATTTCCCCTAAGTCGTATCTATTTCAGTAACACATCCATCCCATCAATCAATACTGGTCATCATACGAAGGGTCTATACCACTTGTACCCCAACATACGGCTCATACCCATAAGCCATATTGGGTGCAGAGAATGGAATTCTAGGAAAAATTCTAAGAACCAAAACCCAGGATGTTTAAGCAAAGCAAGTGTTCAATGTAAAAACCTTGGAGGATAATGAGTGTCTTCCAAGGAGAGTGGAAAAAAGTCCAAATCTATAGTTGATAATCTGATTGATGTGCAAACCAGGTTGAGGGAGGAGTTGGATGATATAAATGCCATTGTGGCGAGGAAAGATACTGAGATCATAGCTTTAAAGGTAGCCACTATGAAAGTAAATAATAAGGAACCAGTTCAGATAGAGAACCTATATGCTAAGAATGAAATATTCCATAATAAAGTTGCAGAAATTTAAAGAAAATTTTGAGGATTTGACTCAATAACTTCTGAGAAATCACACTGCTGAGAATGAAAGAATGACTATGCTTCTTCGTCATCTGTTCCATGCCCCATCCAATTCTTCAGTCTTGAGTATCTCCCAACCTGGTCCCTGATATGTGTCCGTCTCTTAAGCCTAGTCATATCTAATTCTTTAAGCCCTTTTCTTTTGATTCTTGTTGTGTTGGCACTGCCTATTTTTGGTTATTTGTTTTTGTTTTTCAATATTGTATTATAATTTCCCCATGATTAATGAATGAATATGCCTTGTGCTATCATCTCTCTTGCTTTTTCTAGTTTTTCTTGCTTATGATAGTGTAGCCTCAATGGTCATGCGCTAATATGTGTGCTTATCCTATTTGGTTTACTGTTTTGTTACTTTAATGATGCCAAAATGGGGAAGATAGGGTATAGTGTGCATATCATGTGTTATGGAATTAGGTCCTCATACTCAGGGGAAAAGTCAAAAGATTGAGGTGCCAACAGGCAGCGAATATATAGGAATGGTATCAGTGATAGAGGGAACAGATTGTGAATGCTTGAGGCTATATATTGGTTTGTCATCATCAAAAAGGAAGAAATTGTTAAGTCTTTAGTTTTGATGATTGAAAAAATTATTCCTTTGAGAATCGATTTCTGAAGATCTTGTGATGACAAAGCTACAACAACATAGGGACCTGGTTGATCGCATTCACGTCACTATCACTGGTCAACAGTATAGGTGTAGTGCTACTCTGCAGAAAGTTGGTGAAAAGGCTGGTGCACTTTTTGTCACAGTCAATGAGATTCATCCTTGGTTTTTTTTGTCTCTTATATATGTTCATCTCAACTACAAGAAAAGCTAATGCTTGCATATTCTAAACAACATCAAATCTCTTGAAGTTTTGGATTCAACCTACAACAAGGGACCTGCTCAGTCGTCAATTATGTCTTATAGCTCTTGTTATTATTTAGTCTTTGTTTGGAGTCTGTAAAAGTTGCCTACTACTCTAAGTTTATTATCAGTAGGTGCTCTTCTTTTGGTTCTCATTGTAAAAGTGCCATCTAGAGTTAGTTGACAAAAAGCTAAAGTTAGCTTCGTGATTCAGTTAAAGTTAGTTGGGTCATTGTGCAATAGAGTTATTGCACTAAATTTATTGTAATACAGTTATTACAATTCGAATAGGGATTAGGAGTTTAATCCTTGATGTCATTGAGTTTGTATTCAAGGTTGCTTGAATATTAGTGGAGCTGTTGGAAATCTTGGAGGCAAGTCGTGATATTTCTCTCTTGAGGAAGAAGTTTCCACGTAAAATTTATTGTGTTCATTGTCCATTTACCTTAATGTACTGTTCTATTTAGTTTCTTGTTGCACAAGTATGTTTGGAACCAGGTCCCGATAATAGGAGTGCATTCGTATATCTTTTCATCACCCCATTTACATTATTTACAAATAAAGCTACGGTTTAATTTAGGATAAAGAAGTGGATTAAATAATAAATAGAAGAGATTAAAGAGAGGTGAAGAAGATTTAATAAAAAGGAATCACTTCTATTTTCCTCGTCTATCTCTGAATTCTGAAATTACTACTCTTCCATCCCATTTATGGCACACTTTTTAGTTTGTTTCAAATTAAATGATTCATCTTTTGCTCTAACAAAATATTTATAACCACACAAATATAAAAACTTCATTTTATGATATAATTCTTAAAAATTTTTTCTTTCTTAAATATCTATAAGGATCCCATATAAAATAAGATGGAGGTAGTAAAATTTGGTTTATGTGAGACGGGGGCCTTCCTAGAATTACTAGAACTAATGGGTATTTTTAAATAGGAAAAACAACAAAAATTCTAACAGTTCGGAGTTTAATTATAGTTTAATTATGCCCATTGCAAATCGTCTATTCATTTTAATTTATATGACATTGAGACTTTTTTCTAGTGAATTTTAGAAAAAAGTGATATACTTTTATATATAACAATAATTTAATTTAGTTTTTGTCTTACTTTAAATAAGGTAACTATAATTATATTAATGTTTATGATTTATTTTAAATTACAAATATTAGAAATTTACATTATTTTCAAATTTCGTATTATACAAACATCACGCCGACCTCACATGACTGGTCCATCTTTATACGCGTTCGTGACGACAATAATCAGAATATGTGGGCCCAATTTTTATTTTATCAAGACAAATCACGAAATACTAGCCTTTGCATAATTATGAATAAAAATTACTGTTCATTTCAATCATTTCTTTAAACCCCTCCTAGAAGTTCTCTATTTTTTGTGTTCTCTTGGTGATTCAAATTCACACTTTTGAATTGATGCAAAAGTACTTCCAGCTAATTTCGAATTCGGAATTTTCATCAAAGAAATTTATGAGTAAACATATAAATTAATCGAAAGAAGTTTAATATCTATTATATATATCTATAAAAAAAAAAAATTTAAACATATATATATAATATAACTTTTCATCCAAGAGGTTCGGATGAACTCCCTATCTAAGTGTAGCTCCGCTCCTGCTTCCAGCAACTCCCTCTTATCTCATTTTAATCATTTTCATTGCGCTCTTCAACTTTTTTTTTTAACGACAGATATAAATACATAGACAAATATTTTATTTTAGTTTTACTCGAAACTAAACACTGAATTTTTAAAAATGAACATATAGTCATCATAATTTTGTTTAAGTTGGTCTTGTAAGTGCACTAACTTCTTGAATGCATTGGGATAAATGTATTTATGGGGCCAATTCGAACCAGATTAAGACCTCTAGATGTGTATTTTTAAATTGAGAATATTTAATTATGGCCAAATTAAGGAATCTACCTATGTCGTATGCTTTTCTTTAATCATGTGTCTCAGGTCTTTGTCTTGTCTAGTAGACCATTATGTGAGTCTTCGTTCGTTTTTTTTTTTTTTTATGATACTAATATTTTTTCAATAATGCAACTTGTGTTTTTATATTATGTTGCCATTGTTGATCTTTGCTAGCTAACAAACAGAATCAATCTTTCACCTTTCACTAGCTATTCATCAGTTACAAGTTTTCCATAATTATTCTAATAGAACAAACAAAGACTATAGTTCGCGACTAAGTCGTTATGCTTCTATAGAAATTCAGAAATTCCATTTTTATCTATAAAGTGTTATTTAGTATGTATTCGGGTACAAGAATTTGTAAATAAGTAACACGAATTTCAACACTAGTTCAAGTCCAAAACAAGAACACTTATGAAGTTCCTTAACACCTTCAACACTAGATTATGAATAATCTATCTAAGAAGTGCGTTAATGTTAAAAAAAGAGATGAAATAAAATTGTAAGGCCAAGTCCCCCGACTTCAAGGAGTGTCCCCTTAAGGAATAATTACCCTCACCGTACCCAAGGTTATGGAATCTTCCTCCCAGGATAAAATGGCCTTCAATCCGAACAATAGCGGTACCTCAAATTGTTGGATTCAACGAACTCACTCAACGATTTGATTGATCACACGGAATGTTTTTGAAGACAAGAAGAGAGTTTTTATTTCAAAAAATTTGTGTCTAAACCTATAGATGAAAGAGGGCCTATCAGATGCCTTTCCGAAAAGGTGGCAATGGTTCACTTAAAAGGTGTGACCTTTTTGGAAAATCATGTCTGTTCGTTCAAAGAATGTGCCTTTTCCAAACAGGCATACCATCTTATGAAACAGTGTGTCATTTCATTGAAGGGTTGTATCTCTTCCGAAGCATCACTTCGCTTCTGCATGGCATTTCGAAACAGTGTCATGTACTGCATGCATGCATATAAATGGAGGATAAAAAACACAGAAAAGTTGTGTTCTCCTGTTGGTATTTTCGGATTAAATTTCTTTCAAATAAACTTTGTCCAAAAAGATAGATCTCATCGATCGATCATTTGTCAAATTCAAATTCAAATCCAAATCCAAGCTGAGCAAGCGACGATGACGACGGCACAAGGCATCTCTTATTTCTTTCCTCACTTACCAAGTGGAATAAGTGTTACTTAATATAAACACTTGAAAGTCATATGCTCCTATCAATGTGGGAGAATTAGTAGACTTTTCATTTTAAAGTACACTTTTCTTTTTAGTGTTTTCTTCTCCATTTTTCCTTCCACTTGGTTCCCTCCATTTTTCATTCACACTTTTCATATACTTTAAACCCAATAATCCCCCACATGAATGGGGAATGACTATTTTTCATAAAATTTTTACATACAAGTATGTGATCATCAAGCAAAAACTGATTGCATCTGGATAAGTGGTTTCCCTTTAAACTTTTCGTAGTGAACATGCATCGGATACACTCATTCAACGGTAGATTTGATATCTTTGAACCATCAAGCTTTAATGTATACCTAGACAACATATGTCATACAACTAGCCTTTTACCATTTATAGTTCTCACAGTTTTATTCTTTTCATCCATGAACACGTCCCAATTTTATGAGAGCTTAGAGAATAGGCATTTACTAACATTCTCCTTAAAGTGGCTTCCACTTCACCCTCACATAGGTGATTTCTAAATGTGCAATCCTATTGATTAAACTATTTGGTCAAATCTGCCAAATTTAGATAATTATTAAAAGACTTTTCACCTTAAGTCTTATCCTTATTTACTAAACATTGTGTACATCATAAGAATGGGTTGGGGGATATTGACAATGTTGAACCTTTCAGACACATGTGTTGGGGTACACTAGGTTTGTTGTTGTCGTTGTTGTTGACCTTTTCAGACATAACTTTGTTTGATCTCCTTGAACCTAGCTCTTGGGATCTCCAATCTTCAAGGTAGAGTTACCACCATGTTGACTTGTCCTAGGCCTTAAACTCATTCCCTTAAATGTCATTTCCACTCCTTCTCTAGATAGGTCTTTTGCAAGTTGATCTAACACATTATCCTTTGACTTTACATAGTCAACAGTGATAATTCCACTAGAGAAAAGTTCCCTAACGGTATTATGTCTCCATCGTATATGACGAGATTTACCGTTGTATATCATGATCCCTACCCTAGCTATTGCTTCTTGGTTATCACATTGTATACATACTGGTGCCACTGGTTTGGTCCAGCAAGGAATATCTTTCAAGAAATTCCGGAGCCATTTTGCTTCTTCACTGGCTTTATCCAATGTGATAAATTCATATTCTATTGTAGAGCGACTAATACAAGTCTGTTTGGATGATTTTCAAGAGACTACTCCTCCACCGATAGTAAATACATATCCACTTATGGATTTTACTTCGTTCGATCTGGTGATCCAATTTGAATCACTATATCCTTCGAGTACCATGGGATATTTATTATAATGCAAGGCATAATCTTAAGTGTATTTAAGATACCCCAAAAATCTTTTCATTTCCATCCAATGAGTTTTGTTGGGATTACTCGTGTACCAACTCAATTTACTAATAGCTCATGCTATGTCTAGTCGTGTACAGTTCATTATATACATTAAACATCCCAATACTCTTGCGTGCTCCAATTGTGATTCACTTTTACCTTTATTCTTTTGAAGTGCAAAGCTCACATCCAATGGAGTCTTGGCAATACCGAATTCCATATACTTGAATTTTTCAAGTACATTTTTGATTTAATGAGACTGTGATAATGCCAATCCTTGTGGAGTTCTATGGATTCTTATTTCTAAGATCATATCCACGACTCCTAGGTCTTTTACATCAAACTTATTTTTGAGCATTTGTTTCGTTACATTTATGTCTGAAATGTCTCTATTGATGATCAACATATAAACACATAATGACTTGGTGATTTGGAGTGTCTTTAATATAAACACATTTATCACATTCATTTATCTTGAATCATTTTGCCAACATGTTTTGGTCAAACTTTGCATGTCATTGCTTAGGTGCTTGTTTTAGTCCATAAAATCACTTGACAAGTTTACATACCTTATTTTTTTTTCCTAGAACCACAAAACCCTCAAGCTGTTCCATGTAAATTTCTTTCTCTAATTCTCTATTTAAGAATATGGTTATCATATCTATTTGATAGATTTCAAGACCATATACCACCGCCAAGGCAATTAATATTCGAATCGACGTTATCCTTGTTACCGGCGAGTATGTATCAAAGTAATCAAGGCCTTATTTTTGTTTGAAGCCTTTTACTGCAAGTCTTGCCTTGTATTTGTCTATAGTACCATCCTCTTTCATTTTACTTTCGAAGATCCATTTAGAACCTAAAGGTTTATTTCCTGGAAGAAGATCAACCAATTCCCATGTATAGTTGCTTAAGATTGAATCAATCTCACTATTGACTACCTCTTTCCAAAAGGATGAGTCTGATGACGGCATCGCTTCTTTAAATGTTTGGGGCTCATTTTCTAAGAGAAATATTACAAAATCCAAACCAAACGAAGTTGACGTTCTTTGACGTATACTATGTCTTGGATTTTCTTCATTATGTATATTCTCACTTGGTTCATCTCGAGGTTGTTTAGAACCCCCACTAAACTGTTCATGTCTAGTTTTATACGGATAAATGTTTTTAAAGAATTCAACATTATCTGATTCAATTACCATATTTTTATTAATATCAGGATGTTTAAATTTATTAATCAAAAACCGACATGCTTTAATACTTTTAGCATATCTTATGAACACACAGTCCACCGTCTTAGGTCCTATCTTAACCTTTTTAGGCATAGGAACTTGGAGCTTTGCTAGACACCCCCACACTTTGAAATATTTCAAGTTGTGTTTTCTTCCTTTCCATTTTTCATAAGGAATTGATTGTGTCTTACTATGGGAAAGTTTATTGAGTATACGGTTGGATGTAAGGATAGCCTCCCCCCACAAATTTTGCGGTTAACCTACACTTATAAGTAAGGCATTCTTCATTTCCTTCAAAGTTCAATTTTTTCTTTCCACAATTCCATTAGATTGAGGTGAATACGGGGCTGTAGTTTAATGGACAATTCCATTCTCTACACATATTTTGGCAAAGGGAGATTCATATTCTCCGCTCCTATCACTTCTTATCATTTTTATCTTTTTCTCTAACTGATTTTCAACTTTAGTTTTGTACTTCCTAAATGCATCTATTGCTTCATCCTTACTATTTAGCAAGTAGACATAACAATATCTAGTGCAATCGTCAATAAAAGTTATGAAATACATTTTTCACCACGTGATGGTGTTGACTTCATATCACAAATGTCAGTGGGTAATAATTCTAAGGGATTGTAACTTAACGGACTTATAAGGATGCTTTGCATACTTTGATTCCACAAACGTTTGACATTTTGATTTATTGCACTCAAAGTTTGGCAAAACTTCTAAGTTAATCAGTTTTCATAATATTTTGTAATTAACATGGCCTAAACGTTCATGCCACAAATCATAAGACTTAAGAAAGTAAGAAGAAATTGAACTTCTATTGATTTCAACATTCATTACATTCATTACATTCATTTTGAATAGGCCTTCTGTGAGGTGACCTTTTCCTACATACACTTCACCTTTACTAAGTACAATTTTTTTGGAAACAAAAACACATTTGAATCCATTCTTGTCTAGAAGTGAAATGGAAATCAAGTTCTTCCTTAACTCTGGAACATACATATAATGCCTTGAATTTAGTACCCAGAACACTACATGGAGCTCATGACCAGGAAGGACCATAAGCTAACCCATGACTGATATCTATAACTGAGCACTAAATAATATACTGTAACTACGTGGAATGTAAATTGTAAGGCCATAAGGTTCAAAACTGAAATAATACTGAATATATAACAATGTCTGTAATGGGGTATAACAATACCTAAAACTGAAATAAACTGTCTGAAAATATGTTGTAGTCTGAAAGCCTCTAAACTATTTGAAAATTGTGGAGTTGATGGGACATATCCCCAACTAACTCCAAATTATTGAAATAATAAATTAATAAAATAATTATTATCCTCGAATAATGAGGACTCACTGTTAGTCTGGCTGCTGAACGTATGATCTACTAAGGCTGCTTAGAAGCTCATACTTCTAAATCTATGGTATAAAACACCATAGTGCAAATGCATCAGTGCGATTGAATGTACTAGTATGCAAGTGAGGTAGGCTAAATACAAGGGTTCATATGCATGAACAATAATAACTGACTATATATCATAAACGTGAGAATACATGCATGAATACATGGTTGTAACTGAGGTTGTGACAATGCTAACTTATAAATTCTGATAATGTGGATTTACTGATATCTGAGTACTAATATTGGGATACTGAATGACTTAGTCTATTGAGTACTGAGGAACTAATGTCATATTACAGATAAAGAAATGACTATTTTTGACAGTTCTGATTATGAAGAACTGGTTTGATTGACTATATCTGACAGTTCTAAAATTAAATACTGATAACATGATTTTTGTATAATTAATATATTATTTACTGAGTGATAGTGTCTGATAGTCCTGATTTTGATGAAACTAGCTGAGTTCCATACTGAGCTGAGCGATTGTATCTGACAGTCCTAAAATCTGTAGAACTAAACTGAGTTCTATTACTGAGACTAGATCTAAAACTAAGAATGTGAGAGGTAATCATCTAACCGACATGCCCCAAAACTAAACTGGTGGGGTCCAACCTGTAACCTCAGCTGGAAGGGTATCAATATCGTGCCACCGGTAAAGATAAGCTGTGAGTAAACCCTCTTTGACAGGGATCTCTTTCGTCAACCCCTCCTGTAAGGAAAACTCAAATGAGATCTATAGTACCTAGACTCGTAGGGGTACATCTCAACCTACACTGGCTATGCAGTTCTGGAATGTAGGTATTGCTACTAAGGATCAGACTCTCTACTAGCTGACAGTGTGTGTACTCATCCTTGGGTTGACTCGGTTCTGAATCCTACTCTCAACTGAATAGACATAGAACTGATTTCCTAGTTCATACTAGGCTAGACTAATCTGTTACTGATTTTACTGATTAACTAGATTGAACTGAGTTCACTGTATTTTTGTTGACTGATGGAATACTACTGAGATATAATGACTGAATGAGATCACTAAGATTACTAATATTACTAAATGAGACTGGACTAATACTGAGTTTACTATATTTTCCTGAGTCACATAACTGACTGGATTCTACTGATCATGACTTAACTGAGAGTATCATGAAAATATGACATTGGCTCTAGGCACACAGTTAAATTGCCGGGTACAAGTACCCCCAGGATTCGATGGCATTAAATTGACAGGACATGATACTTCTTGAACACATGACCAATATCAGCAGTTCATAATACATTAATTTGGGGATTTCATGAAGTACATGGTTATCATAGTCTTGTACATGAATGGAATTGCATATAAATATTTCATACTTTCATCAACTTAATCTCATGGACATTTCCTCAACCATTCATAATGCACACAATATCATGGAAGTCATTCTTGGTCATAAGGTAAAGCAGGCATTTATCACTTCAGTCATAATTAAGCTATATTACATAATTTCTATTCTCTTAGGCATTTTATCAAATACCTAGGATGCATAACTTAGGGCATAAGCATGACCATCAAATTAAAACAAAAAAACTCCATATTTCAACTTAGTTTCAGACCACATACTAGCATAGGTCCATGAACAACACATAAAGGTTTCAACTTGGGAATCATACAACTATAATCACATGAACATAATCAATCCACAAAAAAATATTCACAATAGAAGATTTAAAACTTGATTCTTAGGCTTCATGGATGAAAAAAAATTCCATAAATGAACATTGTGCATACCTTGGTTCTTGATTCTATGAAGATTGACGGAGATTCTTGAATTTGAATTCCCAATTGAAAACCCTAGCTTGTTCTTAAGAGAAACTTGAGAGAAACACTATAATTTGGGTGAAATATGGCTGAATATAGAGATGGGAAATTAACCCTTTTAACCCTGGACACGTCTTTTTAAATTTTGTGAAAATTTTCCCAATCTGGACTCCTGACGTGATGTGGCACTATCGCGCTGTGTCACTGGAAAGTGATAAATAGGCAATTGAATGATGGCACAACGCGGTGCAATTGCGTTGCCACCTTAGATGCACCTAGAATTTTACCACGGAGCGATGGTATTGCATTGGAACACTGGAATAAGGACAATTCTGAAATAGAGCCTTGGCGCGATGCTCCAATATCACGGAGGCTCACTGGATTTTGACAATTTCTATTTAAACTGGATCTGCGATGCGCCAATGGCTCAGGTGATACACTGTCTCACTAAAAAAGCTCTAACTCTTCGTTCGAGTGTTGGATTTGGGCGAATTTGGTATCGATGGAAAGCTTATTCAATTTATCACATGATAAAAAGTGAAAATCTTGAAAATACCATATGTATGAAAGTGGATTGATCTTTTAAATGAAGTCTTTAATATTTCTGGGATGATTTTACGCTAGGTAGAAGTATGGGGTATTATAATACAAGACATTGTTAAGTGTCAACACTTTGCCGGAAGTCATCTTCAAGCACACCTTTCCAGTTCCTTCTAATTTTTCAGTGGTGGAGTTATCCATGTAGATCATTTCTTCTACTTAAGCCAGAGCAAACATTGAAAACAACTCTTTGTTGGCACAAACATAGTGGGTGGCACCAGAATCCATCCATCATTCATGAGGATTCCCTACCAAGTTGCATTATGAAAGCTTAGAACACATATAATCACATTCTTTTTTGGACTCAATCATATTTACTTGGTCTTTTTTCTTTTCTTTTTAGAGGCACGACAATCCGTGGACTTATGGCTAATCTTGCCACAGTTGAAGAACTTTTCATTGAATTTCTTATTGGGTTGATTGCTTTCATGTTCAACTTTCTTCCTTTTCTTAGAATTTTTTTGGTCATCTTCTACATATGTACTCCATTAATTGTAGAATTCCCTTCTGACCTTCTCTCGGCAGCCTTATTATCCTCTTCAATTTATAGTTAGACAATAAGATCTTCGACAGTCATCTCCTTGCATTTGTGCTTCAAGTAGTTTTTGAAGTCTTTTTGCATAGGTGGTAGCTTCTTAATTATCGCTGCTACTTGAAATGCATCATTCATAATCAAACCTACAAAACAGTTTATGTGAGTACTAAGAACATTTTTAATTTGTTCAATAAAGGTATTTTTCCAAGATATACCTTCCGCTAGGAGATCATGGATGATTACTTATTATTCCTGCACTTGAGAGACAACTGACTTGTTATCTATCAATTTAAAGTCCTGGAACCTTGCAACGAAGAATTTCTTAATTCCCACATCCTCTATCTTGTATTTTAGTTCTAGTGCCCCCTCCCTCCAATTCTTTTGATGTCTTAGTTCACTGTAAACATTATAGAGGTAGTCTTGGAGACCACTCAAGATATAATTCCTGCAAAGAAAGTCTGAGTGTTTCCAAGCTTCTACTATTATGAAATGCTCTTTGTCCGAGGTTCCCTCGGGCACCTCAGGAGCATCCTCACTAGTAAACCTTTGAAGACATAGAGTGGTGAGGTAAAATAACATTTTTTGTTGCCATCTCTTGAAGTCAATACCCGCAAACTATTTGAGCTTCTCCTCAGGTGCCATAGGTTGCGGAGCATTTGCTCGACTTATCGTGGAAATGGTAGTTGCTGCCATAGTCATACATCATGCATTTGACTATCATTCATCATTTTTCCTGTCACCATAAAATAGTAAATTTAGTAATTTCAGAATACTACCAATAAAGTTAAACAGCTTTAAACTCTTCTTCTTATTTCTAGTTTAACGATGAAGTTTTTATGACTTCGAATCGGCAATCAAATGATCTTTAACTTGTGATGAAGATTTTATTTCTTCAAATCACTAGTTAAGTTCAAACGGAGTAGAAAGCTAAAAGCTTTAATCTCCAAAAACAAGCAATACAGATTCTTAAACACTAAAAGTTATTCCTTAAGATTGTTATTTAGTGTGTATTCGGGTACAAGAATCTGTATATAAGCAACACGAACTTCAACACTAGTTCAAGTCCAAGACAAGAACACTTATAAAGTTTCTTAACACCTTCAACACTAGATTATGAATAATCTATCTAAGAAGTATGTTAATGTTTGAAAAAGAGATGAAATAGAATTTTAAGGCCAAGTCCCCCGACTGCACGGAGTGTCCTTAAGGAATAATTTCCCTCACTGTACCCGAGGTTATGGAATCTTAATCTCAGGATAAAATGGCCTTCAATTTGAACAATAGAGGTACCTCAAATTGTTGGATTCAACGAACTCACTCACCAATTTTATTGATCACACAGAATGTTTTTGAAGACAAGAAGAGAGTTTTTATTTTAGAAAATTCGTGTCTAAAACTGTGGATAAAAGCAGGTTTATATAGTCTATTAGATGCCTCTTCGAAAAAGTGGCAATGGTTCACTTAAAAAGTGTGACTTTTTTGGAAAATCATGTTTGTTTGTCCAAAGAATGTGTCTTTTCCGAACAGGCATACCATTTCATGAAATAGTCTGTCATTTCATTGAAGGGTTGTATCCCTTCCGAAGCATTACTTCATTTCTACATAGCATTTCAAAACAGTATTAGCCACTGCATGCATGCATAAAAATGGAGGATAAAAAACACAGAAAAGTTGTATTTTCCCTTTGCCATTTTCAGATTAAATTTCTGTCAAATAAACTTTGTTGAAAAAGATAGATCTCATAGATCGATCATTTTTTCGAATTTGAGCCGAGCGAGTGACGACGGAGATGGTGCGAGACATATCTTATTTCTTGCCTCACTTGCCAAGTGGAATAAGTGTTACTTAATATAAATACTTGAAAGTCACATTCTCCCACCGATGTGGGTGAATTAGTAGACTTTCCATTTTAGGGTACATTTTCCTTTGTAGTGTTTTCTTCTCCATTTTTCCTTCCACTTGGTTCCCTCCATTTTCTATTCACATTTTTCATATACTTTGAACCCAACATAAAGTTGTTTAATTGATCAACTCTGCATCAATAGTTTTACAAGTGATGGCTGGTGAAATCACTCGAGTGGAAATGTTGGGATGTTATGATGTCTTCTTGAATTTTAGAGGCGAAGACATGATGCCAACAAACTTTACTAATATTCTTTTCACAAGGTTATGTCAATTTGGAGTGAACACATTTAAGGATGACGATGGAGAGACACAGGTTGTTTCCCTTGATCAACTTGTAGAAACAATTGAAGGCTCAAAGATTTCCATTATAATTTTCACAAAATATGATGTTGACTCTATGGAGTGTCTTAATAAGCTTGTAAAAGTTCTTGACTACAAGAACTTATTAGTTCTACCCTTTTCTACAATGTTGATCCTTCTCAAGCTCGTAAACAAACAGGGACATTTAGTAAAGCCTTGGTAAGACAGGAAGTACGCCACGGGATACAAAAGGTGGAAAGGTGAAAAGCTGCACTAACAAAAGTTGTAAATTTATATGGAGGCACTTGGAAAATATTTCACAAGGTTACTTTCTTGCTAAAATTAATATTGTAGTTGTTCTTTTTCCGTTGGATTTCATCTATTAATGTAAGGGATACACCTAAATAGATGCCCCCTTGGCACTAACGACAATAACTAAGTAGAATCCTAAGTTTTATGCATACTTTGCTGCAACAAAGTGTGAAAATATTAAAGTAGATTTTTGGAAGAATAGATTTCTAGTTAAGTTTCTAGAATGGTCTAGTGTAGTATCTTGAATGAACATCTTGTAGAATTATCTAGATATTTTAGAGTAGTGGTAAAAGATAAAGATGACTAGATTTTTATCTTGAATAATCTATTAGAATTATTTATTTTATGTGTACTTAACATTAACTTTTTATTACGTTAAAATAAATGGGCTTATGTTATTAGTTGTGGAAAAGACACAGGTCGTGTATTCATGCAGATTCCATATGGGTCTGTATCCATTTCATGTTGTTGGTATGGGCTGGCAATAGTGTAGGCCTATAGTAAACCTGTGAGTGCATAATAGGGGGTGCACTAGGTTAAGGCTTTTAAGCCTATAAATATAGGGCTAGGTCCCCTCTCCTAGCTTTAAAAAATAAGATGTATTCCCATAAGTTGTCAGTCATCATAAGCAAAGGAGAGGAAGACACAGCCTAGTTCATCTTTGGTTACGTGTTGCAATGGAGGACAAAGGTATGTACCTTTTCTCTCACATATTTGTTACTTTATAGATGTTCTTGGTTTATGTGAACCTGTGGTGTGTTTCTCTTTAAATCTAACACTTGGTATCGGAGCTTTTCACATAGATCTTAAACCCTATTACTCAGTTCATGAGAAAAATAATTGAAAATAATGATTGTGACGCACTTCGTCTTAAACATAAATATTAAACAATTTTCCTTTTTCTTTTTGTTGTTGACTTCATTCTGATTGCTACACATTATTTTATTTCGTAAAAAAAGGTAAGCATATGATTAAAAGTCAGCTGATGGCCAAATCAATTGGATTTGGCAAAGTAGATGAAACCAAATCAATTAAATTTTTTTTTTTTTTAAATAGTGGCATATTTTTTGGGTTCTAGGGGTTATTGTTGTGGGTAATTAGGTAGTTATTTCCATTTGATGTGAAAATTAATCTACAGAGTGTTGTTAGTTTAAAAGAAAATTATCTGGAGCTGTAATTGCCAAAAATTGATTGTCTTCATTGACAAAGTTTTCCTCAGCTTTATAGCTTGTCAAAAGTGTCTATATGTTTTATAGTGTATTGATAGTATTTGCAAATTAAAATTATTTTAGAAGTTTTTTACTATCTTGAAAGATGAAATCATACTTTAAAAGACATGATGAGAAGTATGATGAGTAGATCTAACTTACGTGAGTTCGTCTGGGGTGAAGATATTAAAACATCCATGCACATTCTTAATCGTGTCCATTCCAAGTCATTCCTTAAAATCCCTTTTGAGTTGTGGGCCAATAGAAAATCTAGTTTAAATCATTTTTGAGTTTGGGATGTCCTGCGGAGATAAAGATATATAAAACTGAACCTAGAACTTCGCATTGTTTTTTCATTGGTTATCCTGCTCATTCTAAAGGATACAGGCTTTACTGTTCTACAAGGGGAACCAGAATAGTTGAATTTTAAAATGCAAAATTTCTTGTATGTCGGACTATCCAAAACTCGGTGGGCGTAAATTTATCCATTAAACAAGCATTTAAGGTATTTAATTTCGTACATGAGATAGTTTTGAAATTATTGAAGAGCATGCATTGTAAGCCCCGTTTTACGATGAAATCTTATATAAACTATAAGGTTGTTTTTTCTAAACTTGAATTGTTTTTATGTGTACATGTGTTATTAGTTTGAAAATTAATATGAGAGCATGATTTGTGCGATTAGCTCTCTTGTTATGAAATCATTGTCCTAATAATATTATGGATTGTTATGTTTTTATGAACGAATGAGAGAGGTTTTTTCTTGATTTACAAATGCTCATGTTCCCTAATAAAAAATTTGCATGTGATTGATGAAAGACATGACCACCATATGATAAAGTATTGAAAAGGGAGTAGTTTTCATAAGTTTTCATGTGTTTTGAAACAAGAACACCCTCATGTGATGTTTAAATATTTTGGGTGGTTATCAACATGCTTTTGAATAAAAAACCTATAGATATGATGCGGTACAAAATGAATAACTTGCAAGTCTGGGTATGAAATAAATGACTTGAATTTGGGATTGTTGCATGAAACTAAGCATTCATTGAAATAGGTATTTGATATGAAAGATCTAGGAGAAGCATCATTTGTTCTGGGCATTGAGATTTGATGAGATAGATCTCGTAAGTTATTGGGGATTTCACAAAAGGCCTATATTGATCGTATTTTTAAAAAAATCAGATGGAAAATTGTAAGCCTTGTGATGAAAGGATAACTTAACCTTAGACTTGGTCCCAAAATGATCTTGAGAAAGATTCTATGAAAGATGTGTCTTATCCATGTGTTTTTCCTTTACATTTCTTGTTTACAGAGTGTTAATTTTTTTTTTTTTTTATATTGGCTGAAATAAAGTTGGCTAAACTAAAGCCTTCTTAAGAATATGTTCTGGTGGCTATGTTATTAAAGATTCATTTATTTATTTAGTTTCATATGCTTAAATTAAATAATATTAAAGGTTATTTATTTTATGAATTTTTTTAAAAAAATATAAGTTATTGTTTATAAAAGATGTCGAATTGTTATTTATTTATTTATTCTATTTGAATTTGATTTCATTTGAATTGTAACTAATTAGATTTATAACATTTTAAATTATATGGATACTTACTGTGTCACATGAGTAAATCAAGAAATGACATGTTCAATCCCTGAGATTGAATTTATTTTGTAAACTAGAGTAAATAGTGTACACCAAAGTGACCTATTTGCTTTGTTTTATGAGACTTGTTTTATCCATTTCGAGGGATATCACTACGTTAGAACATACAATGATCTGCCCAAAGGAGACTTATTGTGTGTTTTAAATTAGTATTGTGATGAGCCCCATTATGTGAAAATATTTTGATTTTAGTAAATTTATCTTCCTAAAGGGGATAAGTTTCTAATATTGAAAATATTTTCTTGCTCTGCCCAAAAGGGGGCTACTTGTTGATGTTGCGGGACTCATCATTGTGATAAGATTATTATTCTTATGCCTTGATATTTTGATAGATTCATTCATGTTATGTTGTGAAAAGTTACCATTTATTTGAACAATAGAAATGCTGAAGTTGTGGTTCTGCTGGGCTCTAACTTTAAGTAATGGAAAAAAATCTTGAATTTGCTTTGGGAATGGCTGATATAGATCAAGCCTTGCGTGAGGATGAGCCTCCAGCTCTCACTGATTCTAGTACAGCTTCTGAAAAAAACTTTACGCTAAGTGAGAGAGATCTAATAGGCTATGATTCCTTGCCTTTAGGAGGTCGATTGTTGAGCACCTCAAAAGTGGCTTGCCTGAAACTACCAATGCCAAAATATTTCTTTCCCAAGTAGAAAAAAGGTATCTTATATCCAATAAGGATGAGACTGGAAATCTAATGAATAAAATTGCAGGGATGAGGTATGACTTTACTGGGGGTGTTAGAGATTACAACTTAAGTTAGTCCACATTCAGTCTAAACTGAAACTCTTGAAATAATTCTTCCTGAAACTTACATTGCTCACTCTGCTCTTAATTCTTTTCTTGCTGAGTTTCTCCCAATAAAAACTACCTATAATACTCACGATGAATCTTGGTCAATCAATAATCTCATCTCCAAATGTGTTTTTGAAGAAGAAAAAAATTAAAAGGGAGAAGGGTGAGGTTGCCATGTTATCTTCTCATGATTCCAAAACAAGCTCTTGCAATGGACCTTGGAAGTTTGAAAGATCTAATAATCATACTTTTGAGGAGTCAAAATAAAGTAATCACCTAGCTTTTTTTTTTAATGAGTCACACTTTGTAAATGTCCCCAATAATTCATGATGGTTTGATTATGGAGCTACTTCTCATGTTGTCATTTCCTTGCAGGGGTTCAAAAAAAAAAGAAACCCAAAGAAAATAGATTCAAGAATTAGAGTTGATACAACTGTCCAAGTTGAAGTAAAGTTCATAGGAACTGTAGTTTTAGACTTAGAAACTAGTTATAAGATTGTTCTTGAAAACACTCTTTATGTATTGTCTTTTAGATGAAATTTGATTTCTATTCCATTCTTAGATAGATTTTGTTATGATTTTAATTTTCTTAATAGAAAAGTTAATTTGCTTTTGAACTCCTGAGTTGTTGGTCATGGAATACTATTTGACAATTTGTTTAAAATTTCCTTGACTTTTGATTTTGAATACAATTCTTTTAATTCTGAAATTATTTGGTTTAAATGACTAATTTTAAATGAAAAATCAAGCATGTTGTAGCATAGACATTTAGGTCATATCTCTAAGGATAGAGTTGATAAATTGGTTAAGTCTAATATTTTACCTTCTCTTGATTTTGGGGACATAGGAACATGTATTAATTGCATTAGAGGAAAGTTAACCAAAAAAAAGCAGATGTTATTAGTAGTTTTGGTTTGTTGAAAATCATTCACACAGACATAAGCGGTATGTATTCTACTATAATATATGGTTCAAGTTATTTTATCATTTTCATTGATGACTTTCCTTGATATGGTTATATTTTCGTATTAAATAAAAATCAGATTCTCTTGAAATGTTCAAAGTATTTAAAACTGAGAGACGCAACTGGGAAAGGTCATTAAGATAGTGAGGTCTGATTAAAGGGATGAGTACTATGGTAGATACATAAAGACTAGACAACAAATGCGACTCTTTTACTTGAGCTACATCAGATGGATGTAAAGACAACCTTTTGAATGGTGATCTTAAAGAAGAGATTTCCATGCAATCCCAAGGTTTGTTGGCAAAGGCAGTGAGCATCTTGTGTGTAAGTTGAAAAAATCTACCTATAGATTGATACAAGCTTCTTGACAGTGGTACTTGAAGTTCATGAAAATTATCACTTCTATGGGGTTTGTGGAGAACAATATTGATCATTTCATCTATCTCAAGATCAGTGGGAGTAAGTTCATCATTCTCACTCTCTATGTTGTTGATTATTATTGTGCACACTTTAATATTTTTTTGTTATACTAAGACTGTTTGCCTTACCTGTTGGTTAGGTGTCATATTGATAAGATCATATTGTTGTTTTATTGGATCTTTCTTTTGGACTCATAGATAGTATATTATTCTACCTTGTGGATTTTTCTCGTTGTTGCACATGTTGAACCTTAAAAATTAAGATTTTCTGGTGGAGCACATGTTATTTTAGTTCTCACACATATTGTAATAGAAAATCATGGTGATGATTTTTATATGATATGCATGTTGATTTTTATATGATATGCATGTTGATTTTAAGCATACATATTGTTATGAAAAATCGTCTGAAGGACTAGCAATGAAATAGCCTCATTTTGGGGTCCATGTTGGCTATTTCTTGCTACACTACCACATCATTTGATTTATGTCTACAAAAATTCAGTGTTAGTAATTGTGGACCGGTCTTGTGTCGTTGGTTGATACAAGTACTGCTGTATTTCAACGGTGATGTTTTACTTGACTGAACTATGTTGGAGATGGCGTCCCACCACTAAATGTTTATGGCCACTTTTTATTCAGTCTGAGAGTAAATTTCATAAAAATAAGTTTTCTAAAACTGTTCTTTAAAAGTTAATATTGTCCAAGTGGAAGAATGTTAGAATTATTTATTTTATGTGGACTTAACATTAACTTTTTATTACGTTAAAATAAAATGGGTTGATGTTATTAGGTGTTCACAAGACACAAGCCGTGTATTCATGCGGATTCCATATGGGTCAGTATCCATTTCATGTTGTTGGTGTGGGTTGGCAATAGCGTAGGCTAGTAGTAGACTTATGAATCCATAATAGGGGGTGCACTAGGTTAAGGCTTTTAAGACTATAAATATAAGGCTAGGTCCCCTTTCCTAGATTTAAAAATAAGACGTATTCTCATACGTTGTCAGCCGTCATAAGCAAAGGAGAGGAAGACTCAGCCTAGTTCGTCTTCGATTACGTATTGCAATGACGGACAAAGGTCGCATATTTGTTACTTTATAGGTGTTCTTGGTTTCTGTGAACCTGTGGTGTGTTTCTCTTTAAATCTAACATAATCTAGATATTCTAGAGTAGTAGAAGATAAACATCACTAGATTTTTTCTTCTAGAAGTATCTATAACTTTTTCTAGAACCATCCATGAACAAGTATAAATAGGGATGGTCTTGTACATTTGTAACTATCCAAAAAAATTAAAAAAAAAATCAAAAAGACAATTCAATTCAAGAAGCCTTCTTCCACAACAAAGCCTTTCTTTCTAGCTTCCTCTTCTTAGTTGAATCTTTTGATCTTGGGTAATGATCTTGGGCTAGCAGAAAGTTTCCTAAATATACCTTTATTTTTCTATTCTCTACATGGTATAAGAGCCAAAGTCGTAGATTGGCTTGTGTTTATTTCAAGATCAGGTTTGCGGTTGATTTAACTGGTTTATGCGAATGGATTTTAGTGGTCACGTTAATGGACTGGGAATGGAGTTGTTGAATCAGTCCAATTACAAAGTATGGAAGACTTGTATGGAATAATACCTTGTGGGCGAGGATTTGTGGGTGTTGTTAACGGGAGTAACACAAGTCCTCCGAAGAATGGTAATGTATACAAGAAGTGGAAGTAGATTAATGTTGTAGACACGTAAAATTTATTGGGTCAAATTCATATAAAATTTGGATTTGATTCATATTTTATTAGATCTAAAATTATTTTGGGCTATAAAAATAATAAGCCATTTTATTCCTCATCAAGGACTTCAAGGTCCATCTCACCTTGAGGCCCAAACTTATGCTAAGTGTCAAGTGACGTGGCATCCCAGTCAAATTAAAGACCAATGAGGCAAGGCCACACACTCAAATTATGTGGCAATCCAAGTCAAGTTCAAGAACTAATAAAACATCGCCAAGTGTCCTAAATGACATATTTTTAGCCAATCACAAGCAACTTATCACATTACATTTGTGATAACTTAAAAACTAAATGGACCAATCAGAATGAGGCAGAAGAGGTTATTTACACTTGGACTACTTACCCCTTATAACCTTAAATAGAAGGGTTACACAATTTTCTGAGGTCATTCTGCAAGCATTGGAGAAAGCTCTACATTGACTACAGAACTCTTCAGAATGGACTTACGAAGTTCTGCCCGGAGATCAACTCGACAAAACGAAGTGCTATATGACATTCCTGGAGATCCAAACGCATTTATAGGAGGCTCAAATCATCCAGAAGTTTGAGAATTATGTACAAAAAGTCCTCAAACCACGGAAAAGGTTAGGAGAGAATAATCAAGAGTATAGCAGAATTGCACCCACAAAAATCTTTCAAATAAAATTATTCTTTTTGTTTATTTTATCTTTGCTTGCAGTTAATTTTCAGCTTTACGAAAATTTGTTAAAATTTGTTGCGAACAAATTTTGGCACGCCCAGGGGGACTAGTTCTACTCTGCATCTCTTCTTCCTGCAAATCAAATTCAACTATTGCTATGGACTTCAAAATACGAAAGATGTCTCATGCAATAACTCTACTACTTCCACATCTTATGAACTCAACTTTGTTGGTCCCCTTACTCAGCGCAAATTTAAGACCAGTGGTTTGGATGGATCTGAATACTTTACTTCTTTGGAGAATGGAAAAAAGAGCAAATCTCTTATGACGGTTGAAACTGCAGATCCTAGGGGCAATTTGACATCCTTGCTATGTGATAAATTCTCTCAGACTGCATTAAATTTTGTGAATCTGAAGATTTGACTAATTCACCAGTTTCAACAAAGATCAACACCTTGATGGCTGACGCAACTGATATGGATGAGAAGTTTGCAATAATGGAACAAACTATTGAAGTTTTTAAGAAATCTGTCAAGGATAAAGATCTTTAAATAGCTCAACTGATGAACAAATTGGAGTCCTTCGCCCCTGGAGAATCGAGCCACGATCCTGCTTATCTACCCAGCTTTACTCTACAAGATAAGGATATCGATGAGTCACCTAGCAAAACTAAATAAAAAAAGAGAAACAGTCTACTTTGGTTGCTATTCTAATAGTTCAACAACTGCAAAATATGATTGCAAAAATCATCAAAGCACAATTTAGTGATCCATCACAAAGTTTCGTAGGATACTCGAAGTCGTATTCTAAAAAAATCGAGGGCTTACTGATTCCTATTACATATCAACCACCAAAGTTTCAACAATTTGATGGAAAAAGAAATCCAAGGCAACACATCACTCATTTGGTTGAGACTTGTAGCAGTGATGGTACACATTGTGATCTTCTTGTCAAGCAATTTGTTCACTCTTTGAAAGTCAATGCTTTTGATTGGTACACCAACTTGGAGTTTGAATCTATTTATTATTGGGAGTAACTAAAAAGTTAATTCCTAAATCATTTCTACAGCACCCATTGTACGGTCAGCATGATAGAGTTAACAAACACAAGACAAAGTAAAGATGTGCCTGTAGTGGACTACATAAATCGTTGGATAACATTGAAGTTACACGCGTTTGAAGTTAACATTCAAGGAATGCATTGGAGCGTTGTATATATCCTACCAGGGATTAAGCCTTAAGCTTTTGAAGAATTAGCTACACGCGCTCATGATATGGAGTTGAGCATTACAAGTCATAAAATGGTGTCACCTATTTTTTATCCTAAAAAAGAAGTCACAAAATTCAATGACTCATCAGAGCACCAAATTAGGGAATCTATGGTGACAACTGTTAGTTCTAGGATGGCCTCCACAAGACAAAAACTAAAAGAGAAAGCTCCAAAGCAACAAATTCAAGAAGTGGAAAATCAGCCAACTTTGATAGAAAGAGTTAAAAGCAAGGGTATATCCTTTTTTTAACTCTGATGTTACTGGAATTCTAGACGAGTTGCTAGCCAAAGAAGTCATTGAACTTTCTGAGTCAAAGCGGTCTGAAGAATCAAACAAAGTCGAAGATCCTAAGTACTGCAAATTTTACCGTATTGTTAGTTATCACACCACAAAATGTTTTATTTTGAAGGAAAAGATCATCATTGATGATGGTGATATAGTTGATGCAAATCATGTTAGTGCCAAACTACACCATATGAAAGGTTAAATTTCAAAAGCTTTACAAGCCATGTGCTCTGTGGAATCACCAAAAGTTGAAGAAATCAGCATGCTATAATTTGGGATCTTTGACCCAATTGTGGTTCCAGCCTTGAAGAAAACGACAAGTAAATTCATGGAAAACGACTTCTCCAATAGCAAGAAGTGTGCCATTTGGACATTGGTCGCTTGCAAAAGAAAAAAAATGTCAAAAAGCTTCTAAACTCTAACTTCCAAAAGACGACAAAAGATCAAACATATATCTTCTTCAACCAATGGGGGAAATAAATACCAAATTGAAGTGCAACAATAGTTCATTACAAAGGGTTAGGAGGAAAGTTACATTACAAGATTTCTTTCCCAAGCCACTCCTTAAGGAACGGGAATAAACTATATGATGCTCCTCGATGCACGAGTATAAATCGTAAGTCAAAATTATCTTAAGGCACGAGCATAAAATACATGATGCTCCTCGATACATGATCCTAAACTAAAAGTCAAGATGCTCCTCGATGCACGAGTCCAAACTGTAAGTCAAAAATGCTCCTCAACAACAAGCTTAAACTGCAAGTCAAAAATGCTCCTTGACACACAAGCCTAAACTACATGTCAAACACTCCAGGCCTGCATGTGAATGGCTTTCCAAAAAAATAGAAAAGTATGAAGCTTGAATGCATATTTGGAGTCCTTTGAAGATGTCGTCCTTAAAGCGAAAGGATTCTTCATTATCTCTCAAGCAATAAAGTCTTCTATACAAGTAAAAAACTTGTGGTACTTTAAAAATTTCTCTAGTCTGGCCTTCGACATATTGCGAAAGTGATTGGGCCCAAAACTTGAAGTAGATGATGAAATTCATGAAGTAACCAAAATCTGATGAGAAATAGAGTATTGCAAGATTTAGGCTGAAAATTCAAAAATTTACTGAGAAAATATGGAAGTTTTATACTAATAGATTTCATGTGAGACGTATATCTGCGAATATACTTTCTAATGCAAAAAACAGTACTTGATTCCAATACTTCCACGAAGAGATATGGAATTTATGTAATGTTGCACTAAGATGAAATAACTAGCTAATCAAGATTAGAAAGTCATTTTGGAGCAATATCTGGGATAATTCAAATTCAATCTAATTGTGGTTTCTACATGAGTCGTAGCTCTATGAATCTACTTTTCAATGCAAAAATTTCACCTAATTTCAATACTTCCACATCGAGATATGGAATTTATCGTGACACAGCGCAAAGCAGAAATAACTAGCAAACCAAGATTAGAAGGCTATTTTTGGAGCTATATCTGGGACAATTAAGATGCAATCTGATTATGGTTTCCACATAAGATGTATCTATGCAAATTTAATTTCCAATGCAAAAAGCGGCACCTAATTCTGATACTTTAACGTCGAGATATGGAATTTATCGTGACGCTATACAAAGCTAAAAAAAATCTAGCAAACCAAGATTAGAAGGCCATTTTTAGAGCAATATCTAGGACGATTTGGATGCAATCTGATTGTAGCTTCCAAGTGTGACGTATCTCTGTGAATATACTTTCTAATACAAAAAGCAGCACCTAATTCTGATACTCCCACGTTGATATATGGAATTTATCGTGACGCTGTGCAAAGCTGCAAAAAAACTAGTGAACCAAGATTAGAAGGCCATTTTTGGAGCGATATCTGGGATGATTCGAATGCAATCTGATTTTGGTTTCTATGTGAGACATAGATATATGAGTTTAGTTTTCAACGCAAAAAGATGGCTCCTAATTTTGAGGTTCCTAAGTCAAGATATGAGAGTTTTCGTAAGACTGTACAAAACAAGTAAAAAGTGACGAAATAGAATTGAAGGTCTGATTTTGAAACGATATCTGGGTAGATCTGGAGATAAATTGAGCGTGGTTTTTACGTAGAATGCAGCCTCGCGAGTCTACTTTCCAACACTACAAGTCATTAGTGATTCAGACACTTCCACGATGAGTTAGGAAGCTTTTTCCACAAACGCCCCAAAGTGCTCGAAATCTCACTTGTGAAAAAAGAGCAAAGAGAGGAGAAGAATGGGAGTTGAATTTCTTCTCAGTCTGAATGACAATGACTTAATGGGGAAGTGATGTCCTTTTATAGACTCTGAAAGGCCTCAGTTTGATTTCAAAAAGGAATCTGTTGAACAAGTTGTCTCTAACAAAAACTAGGACATTCAAGTGTCCAAAATAAGTCAAATTCCTAATCCTTTTTGAAGTGGGATAACATCGTTATCCAATCCTACTAAAATTAGATATAAGACTAATACCCAAATCCTACATGATTCGGATATATTTAGTTTTAAACAGAATTTATACTCCTAATGAAGAGATTTTCATTATTCTACCCGAATTATCATGACTTTGAGGAGTCGAATTTTGACAAAATATTAAAGTTTTGCAAATGATAAAAAAGAAGGCTCCACAAATACTTTAAATCTCATCTCTAATAGGTCCGAAAAACCAAACACCTTGACAAGCTTTGAAGTAGGGGGCATCTGTAGACACGTAAAATTTATTAGGTCAAATTCATATAAAATTTGGATTTGACCCATATTTTATTGGATCTAAAATTATTTTGGGCTATAAAAATAATAAGCCATTTTATTCGTCATCAAAGACTTCAAGGTCCATCTCACATTGAGGCCCAAACTTATGTCATGTGTCAAGTGACGTGCCATCCCAGTCAAATTAAAGACCAATGAGGCAAGGCCACTCACTCAAATGATGTGGCAATCTAAGTCAAGTTCAAGAGCTAATAAAACACCTCCAAGTGTCCCAAATGACATATTTTTGGCCAACCACAAGCAACTTATCACATTATATTTGTGATAATCTTGAAAACTAAATGGACCAATTAGAATGAGGCAGAAGAGGTTATTTACACTTGGACTGCCTACCCCCTACAACTATATCTTTGCTTGCAGTTAATTTCCCTTTTGAAATTGTTCAAGTTTATAAGATTGACCATGGTTTCGTCTTGTATTGTTTTACGTAAATTTTCTTATATTATATAAATATTGTGCATGATTACCAGATTTAGAAGAGCGTCCGGGCCTTTATGGTTTGGAATGCTCGTTAAGGCTAGGGCCTCGGCTTGGGTCGTGATAGAAGGATCTAATAAAAACAAGGATAGTGAAGACTTTCAGAATGGGACATGGAAGTTGCTATCAAGAAAATCAAAGAAACATATCCTGAAAGTGGTAATAAAAGTCTGGATGTAGAGGATATTGAAGTAGATTCTGAACAGACAGTGTATGAAACTTTATATGCTGGTGATGAATTTATCAGAGTAAGAATTAAGGAAGATGTAGTATAATTTGAAGTCTATGATCAATCATCTATTGTATCAAGGTCAGTCATCGGCTCAGGGGAAATACTGGAAGCTGATAAAGAAGCTAAAGATCAAAGAGATGAATACGTTTAAATTAAAGCCATAATTTTAGATGAAGAGGCATACAATATGATCGAAAAAAAAACTAGAAATGAAATCTTGTTGTGGATCTTATTATGGTACCAAGGATTCAAGGGAAATTATTGATCAGATCATCATCAAATCAAATGAGGAGACTTATACTGAAAAAATATCCTTGTGTTATGGAGTTACTTCAGAAAGAGTAAGTTCTAAAATCTTGAATCCTAGAGCTTCAAAATTTTTCATTATATTTGGATCTCTAGATAATGAAGTTGTGGAGGAGTTCAGAGAAAGGGGAAGATCAAGAACTCAACATCATAAAAATCGGCAAGGACAAATCAATGATGGAAAATCTTCATCATTGAAAGAAGAAAGAAGAGTCTGTAAAAACTTATAAGAGTTTCACCAAGGCGTGGTTCAAAGCTTCGTTTGAGTTCTTCCGCGACAAGTTCAGGGTAGCTCCAAAAAATCACTTTAAGGGGGAGTGTGAAAATATTAAAGTAGATTTTTTGGAAGAATAGATTTCTAGCTAAGTTTCTAGAATGGTCTAGTATAGTATTTTGAATGAACATCTTGTAGAATTATCTAGATATTTTAGAGTAGTGGTAGAAGATAAAAATGACTAAATTTTTATCTTGAATAATCTAGATATTCTAGAGTAGTAGAAGATGATGGTTTAAGAGCATTTTAATATTTATTTATATTAAAGTGTATCTTTATTCATGTATTATCATTATTTAGAGTTCGAGCATGTATTTGTTGAGTACATTCTTCTCTTAATGACAATGGCTCTTCATGTCATTTTTTAGGCAATGTATCATGCATTTGACTCCTAATTATGGTAGATGAATTTGGCCATTTTTCTTTGAGATTCATGTAACCCAAAGATCATTGATATTCCATCTTTATTCACTCTCTTCTTATTCATTGTATGAAATATTTTTCCTCACCTATAAATAGAGGTTGTCTTGCATTATTTTGACAAACCACAACAACATAAGCATAACACACAAGAAAACAAAGAGTGCATAAAAGTTCGTGCAAAAGAGAGTTTATTAGTTGAAGGGAGGTGTTCTTTTTGTGGAGCTTTGAACTCAACTCTTGTCCAGAGCTGTTGAGTTATTCTTTGTGATAAGACTGTTGTATCTTGAAGGGCACAAGTCAAGAGAATTACTGCTGGATTGGTAAAATATTTTGCTGCGGTAGGCTTAAATCTCCTTAAAGAGAGCGAGATATTCGTGCCTCAGCCGAAGAAGAAGAAGATATTCTTTCTTATTTTAGCCACTTGTAATTTTCAGTTGTAATATTTTTGTAATTTTCATCAACAAAAGATAAACATCACTAGATTTTTTTTTGCAGAAGTATCTAGAACTTTTTCTAGAACCATCCATGAACAAGTATAAATAGGGATAGTCTTGCACATTTGCAACCATTCAAAAAATCAAAAAAAAAAAAAACAATCAAAAGACAATTCAATTCAAGTAGCCTTCTTCCATAAAAAGCCTTTCTTTCTAGCTTCCTCTTCTTAGTTAAATCTTCCGATCTTAGTTAACGATCTTGGGCTAGCAAAGGTTTCCTAAATATACCTTTTTTCTGATATTCTCTACAGAAAGACTGGTATGTCTTGCCAAAAATTATGATCATTCAATGATCTTGGTTTTAGGTTGCATACGATGGCGAAATTAGGAATATTCTAACGGTGTTCAAGATTTTATCTATAAGTAATATTTGACTTGTATAATAATTTTATATCAGAAGGTGTTCAACTGATCAGGTTGTAGCTTTTCCCAGGTTGCAAAAAGAAAAATTTCATTCTGCCTATGGAGATTGTTTAATAACTCATCTCCCTTTTCTGTTACTTTAAGTTATAGTCACGGTAATGATAAACATCAAATGCACAAAGTTTTATGTTAGTCGTTTCTTTCCTTCTGGTGTAATGCACATTATTTTCAGCTAATCTTGTACTTCTTCTTCCTGGTCCATCTTTTCAATTGTGCATATTTTAATTGATGATAGGTATGAGTCGAAGTTTATCCAAAAAATTATTGAAGTTGTCTTATGGGAATTGAACAAAAAATATGTGGACGTTGCAAAGCACCCCATTGGCATGGATTACCGAGTTAAATATCTATCCACGTTATTATCCAAAAGGTCAAAGGAGGTTGTCATCGTTGGGATCTATGGAATTGGTGGAGTAGGTAAAACCACCCTTGCTAGAGCTACTTTTAACCAAATCTACACAGAGTTTGAAAGTAGTTGCTTTCTTGCTGAAGTGGAATCAGAAGCTTCAGAGAAACATGATGGCCTGTTGTATTTACAAAAGAAGATTCTTTTCAAAACTCTTAAGACAGAGAACTTCAGAGTCAACAATGTTCATAGAGGAATCAACTTGATCATAGAAAGACTGAGATCGAAGAAGGTTTCTTATTATTCTCGATGATGTGGACCACAGGAGCCAATTAGAAGCATTAGTAGGTAACCGGGATTGGTTTGGTTCAGGCAGCAGAATTATTATAACCACTACAGATGAATATTTGTTGAACTTGTTCAAAGTGGATGAAAGATACGTGGCATTGGGATTGAAAAGTGTCACAACCCGAATCGAGGTCCTGGCCGTGACGAGCATCTCAAACCATAAAGGACCGGACGCCCTTCTCTATCTAGTAGTCATGCACAATATTCATCCAATAAAAGAAGATGCGGAAATGTAATATAATATGGAGTCATGGTCATACTCTGAATACAACTTTAACAATGAAGAATAAAAATCCAACAATAACTAGACAACATCTGAACCAGTCTGCGAAATCTCTATTACATACTTAAATGACAACTGTCTGAATCTGGAAAAATCCTCCAGTGGACCCAAAACAAAATAAATAACATAGTCTCAAAGAAACAGGCATTCTAGAATAAAGAAGGATCACCACTGCACAGTCTGCTTCTGTCTGAAAACACTACTACTTAGCCGGACCTCTAGACTGAGCCTCGGACCCTGAGAGATAGGGGGTCAATACAATTGAACTGGTATGCGGAGCAAATCCAAAATAATAATTTATATTCAACATATATGAGAGCAATTTAAAACAGTTTATAAATATATTGCATGGGCATATTTAAAAGACTCTATAAAATCATCTGAACTCTGTGACATACTCTTTGTTTTACTTTTACGCTAGGTGGTATACCCTATAATTCTATAATTCCACGGGCTATATAGAATCTGCCCTTAACTCAGCAGCCAAGCCCCCAACCCAAGTTTACCGCAAGGGTCGAAGTCTCCGAATCTCTACTACGCCACAGGGTCGTCGCCAGCGTACAAAAGTAACATACCCCGTATCGGGAAAATATGATTTTAGGCTATGAGTCGATTGACTCGTTCCCTCTTCGGGTAACCACCTAACCCTTTTAAGCCCATTTTTAATTCTTTACAACATGCAAACTCTAAAATCAAGTTCTAAAGACTCTAATTCTGCTATAGAATATATTTACATGGTATCATCATACCATTGACTTGCAAGTCATATTCTCTGAGCCATTTATAGCAACTTATGTCTCTATTCTCAAATCATGGAATTCAGGACCACCATATCAATAATTCTTTTCAAGAAAATAATTCTTTAAAACTCATGTAAAATCATGCAAGCAATTCTCTTTATCAACAATTCAATAAACAAAGGTGGTCATGTCAAAATTCTTAATTTCATGCAATTCTTTTTCTTTAACACAAAACATAGTTATATCAAGAAATACCCTATCTTCATCTCTAAATCATGTTCAAATGCTATGACATTGAGAAAACTACTTTCAATCATAAAACATGTATTTCAACTCTTTTCCGACAAAACCATAAACTTCAATTCAATACAAGAGAGGGAGTTCATAATGTGTGCTCTCAAACAATCTTCAATCTCAATTTTCATACATATACAGATACATGTAAATCAATTTAGGGGAAAGGACCACAAGACCAAAGCAATAGTAACATTGAAACATTCGAAATCATAATTTAAAACATAGATTCCGAAACCCTTTTAAAATTCATGCTTAATAATCTTAAAATCATGCTCTGGTGTTTTCAAGCCCATGTAGTTTTTAGGATAAAACCCACGTACCTTAGATTATAGAATTTGAAAGATGAAACCTGGATCTTGATCCGTTTCTAGGAATTCTTATTCTTAGGGATGAGTTCTTGATCTTTGGGGATGAGATTAGGGTTTTGATTTTGATAGGAAAATTGAATTAGGGAGTGTATTATGCTTTTTGGGCGCAAATCTTATGTTATGAACGGACCTTGGGTGAGGTAAAGGTCCAAATTTTCCTTAAAAATGTGAACACAGAACCTGGAAATTTGGGGCATGCGACAGAGCGTGCGTCGCACGCTAATAGCACGCAACTATTGCCTCACTCACAAAAATGACTGCAACTTTTTGCTCGGGTATCGAATTTTGGCAAAATTGGTATCGTTGGAAAGCTAATTCAATTATCTACAATTTCATGAGTCTTGAGCTGGAAAATTCTATGTGTATCAAAAATTATACATATTTAAAGTAGACTCTTGTAGAATAGAATATCAAACTTTGAATGAATGATTGACTCTTCGCTCAACTTTGCTTTAGGCCATTTCTATAAATATTTTTCACCTCATAATCACTTCATATACTTGGAGAAAGATCATGAAACATCAATCTAAATATAAACCATGGAAATTTTGAGCTTACGCACTTAGGAACGACGATTCGATTTCTAGCTCGAAAAATGTGGGGTGTTACATTATCTCTCCCTTGGGATCATTCGTCCCCAAATGATGGGTAGGGACTTTTTGAAGAACTAGAAGTGTAGGATATAGAACATAATTTTGCATTGTACATGTTTCCTTAACAAAATATGTAAAGGTATCAAACGAGCTTGATCATAACCTATAGTGAAACGTGTAAGCACGAAACATGATCTTGGCATATGTTTTATGGCGCATGATCAAAACATTGTAAGACATGAATTTTTTTTTCCTAAGAATCCTCGGAATGATTATGATTGGTACAAGACATGAGATGGGATTCTCGCGGGACATAAAAATATTATCATTCTACATCTTACAAGATACAATGAAAAGACTTAATCTTGGAAACGTTATTTGTGTACGCCCCAAACAATAAAATACATGCCTCATTGTTTCTCAACTTACAATTTTCCCCATACACATCTAATCACACGAATTTGATTCCCGCTGTAATATACTTCTATGTCGAAGCCTAACTAGGAGTTACAAGGTGTTAACTTAAACTATAGGATCATGTACTTTACATCCCATTAAAAAGCATTGTCTCACCTTATCACTATGTCAAACACCATTAGATTTAATTTCAGGGAATACTAACCATGTAGTACACGGATTATATTTTCATTAATCACAACATTCAAGCCTATCATTACTACACCTACTTCGTGGATCTCCCTACTAAGACCATCCAATTAAATCATCCTCACTAAGATTTTTGCCACATAGCTCCTTCTTAACTATCTCACGAAATAAAGGTTCATCTCCTTCTTCTCCCTTCTTCTATAGCCTTAGCTCAAGAAATTACATAAGAAATTTTCACCTTCAAGAACATCTACTCCCCTAACTAACACATCGCTATGCTTCCACAATCACCATCACTCTAACATATGGAGGGTCATTGAGGGACCCGAGCATACACATCATAAATGGAAGTAACCCTTGTCAAACCATAACTTAAACTTATTGCACTACTCAAGGAGGGCCATGAGGTGAAGAAACGATAGAATAGACACGAAGTGCTTCATATATTCAGTGTCCGAATTGCAAATAAAGATACACTCTGGCATAACACAACATAGTACGAGTACTTAGGACAGACCATAAGGGGAAACACGAGCCGAATTAAAGTGGGTGGAATTGACCCAAACACCCTTGGAAAAACATAATTGAAAGCTAAAAGCTGTAGGTGAACGTGCGTCGCACGCTGTGAAACCCCGGAATGGAGCGTACGCCGCATGCTCCATCGCCTGCTACCCCATCAGTGAACTGGAGAGTGTGTCGCACGCAAATCACATAAAGCTATTGTTTTGGGCTTCCAAACATGCCCTTACACTCATCCAAAAATTTTGAAACTTACCTGGGATGTATCCTTGACACTCCCGATCATGAATCAACTTACAAATCGTCATTCTAAGGCCAGAAAAATCAAAAATAAAATTATCAAAGATTAGGAACTCAAAATGTGACTGAGTCCTTTTCTTTAACACTTAAGAAAAAAATGGAATCATTCTAGTTTCAGCTTTTTAAGCATGCTACTAAGAGATATCAATTCAAAAAATACTACGGATCGTTACATTACAACCAAGACAAAGATTGGCGCTTGAAGCTATTGCCCCTCATTTAAGGAACCGATATTTTTCATGAGTTTTCATAAAATTTATCACTTTAGATAAACCTGACATAGGATGAATCGGTGACAGATAGAAATATATTTTTCTTAGGACCGAGCATGCTGAGAGACATAGATTTTCATGGATCCCGAACAACATAACATATGAATTGAATAAATGAAAGATTGGGTTACGAAGAGACATAATAGCTTTTATTTGGGAGGTCGGATCATAAACCTAAGTCCATAAAGAACTCAAACCATAGGCATAGGCATAAATTGAATGCATGATGTAGGACATTAGTGGAATAATCTCCGAAACGGAAGTAGGAGGAGTATGCTTGAGTAGGAATAGACTTATCATGATTCCTCCACGCAACATACCACATTGAGAAAAATTCAGGAACTAACTTAATTCCCTATCTCCCCCTTAGATCAGAGTCACAATCCTAGACTACGGACATATCCCCTTATCAAATCTATAACCACAACTCTTCACAATGAGACATCATCATATACTTAAACTCTAAACTCTCCCTGAAGAACTATACTCTGAAGGCCTTGCTTTTCTGTAAATGCTACTCTTAACTTCTGCTAGCCTCTATAGCCATCACTCTACAACTCCCACTCTCATGAGCGCACGCATCCACAGTACTCCTTATCACAAAAATGGTATCAGTATATACATGAACACAAACCCTTCTCTTTAATATCTAACACAAAAACACTAAATTATTTTCTAGGACACCCCCCTCAGGGATACTAATCGTAATATATTCTAACTCTCAAAGTTATCAACTTACAACTAACATTTTCATGGGCATAGACGCTTGAGCTTCTAAACACTTAACATTCCATCTTCAATCCCTTAGAATGTCAGCTTTACACCTCTAATCACAAAACATAAAACTTAACTGAAATTTGCAAAACTATACCAAAGGCACATATTGCTTACCTATATTTTTCTCAATTCCACTATAACGAACACCATACAACAACTCCTTAGTCTTCCCCAGACGTCTCCATACTAAAATTTTAAGAACACAAACTAGGTACGTAAAACACTCATACACATAAATGCTAAACTTTTCCCTTTTTAAGTATACTCTAAAGGCATTGCTTTCCTAGAACACTAATCTTAACTTTTTGCTATCCTCTACCGTCATCAACGTACAACACAAAATCTCATGAGCATACACAACCTCGCTCCTTGTCACATAAATATCCATTTTCCACTACTTAACCTTCTAACCCTAGACCATTAATCACATAACTCATATCATATAATCTTACCTAATGAGTAATGCCATACCAACGGGGGGCAACTATTCTTATATACTTACGCCTTTATCTACTTAATGACTTGACTCACCCAAAATTTATCATTTTAACACTAGTCTTCATATACACATATACCTCACAATTACCACTTAAACTTTTCATCAATTATCAACCTAGGATCTTTCACAAATCACATCAAGCCCACTAATTCATTCCCACAAAACATACATTATTAATCTCCAGCTACTATCTCACCACCACATTCTATATCTAAAGTTCAAGCCTATAGAACCAATACGTACCACTGGTAAAACATGTAATATCTCATACTAGTCCACCAAATTGGAAAATCAAATCAAAATACTCATTTCATTTAACTACCACCTCCAATCACAATCCCTCCATGACATTACTATTACAACTTAAAATCCACTACATACCTCCTCACATGAAGTACTATGTTACAACCATTAAAGAAAAGAAGGTCAAGAGGGTAAAATCATATAATAGACATGCTCAACCTTAATTTTATATATTATAACCCAATACGATCTTATCTATAAATTCTACTTTCTCACATCATACTTACTTACCCAAGCATACCTTTAGACTACCTTCAACTTCCACATACAACAAAGTAATGAGTCTATACTTATAACTTACTGGCTAATCTAACCATCTTCATTCACAGCCTATAAGGGATTTCTGTAACCACCATAACTATTAACTCTGGACTCTTTCCCTATTTTGAATAAAAAAAATCAAAGCCAAACACTTTCTCTACACACCACCATATAATCTACAAGTATTGCCACAATATTATCCAACCACTATACAAAAGAGAGAACTACCCCTAAATCAAAGGGTTATATGACTAAAACTACTTATTTATACAATAGTCACCCTCACTCTGACTTCATGTCACCAACTTTTGGATCATCTCACTACTATTAGGGCATGACACTTTAATATACACTACTACTCGGGTGGAAATACAATTACAACACTGTGGTACATAATATTCCCTGCAATAAAATTTTTAAAAGGGACTGGATACACATAATACCTCAGGTAGAAAGCACGATTTCATCAGGATCAAAGATTACACTAGAATCAATACACCTTAAAGCACTAACGGTCTCCTCTCAAGTCCTTGCATAATTTTATAATCTTTTATGGGTCAATCAAAAAGGACCATACCATTTAGATTCTAAACTTCTGCACTTGAATCAACTAAAAATGAGACATATCTGAGAACATTAGAGTAAGAAAAGAATTGGGATAACTTTACTTTCGTATGGGCGATACCATAGCACGAAATAAAGATGAAGAAGGAATATTTTGACTCTATAGCACGAACTAGATCATGAAGAAATGTCAAGAGAGACATTCCTAAACATTTTGTAGCCTTCTACTTATAAGTGTGAGGCGCTACACACCCATAAATAAGACTCTACCCAATGCAATTTTGCAGATACCCTGGGACCATAAACCGTGCTCTGATACCAAGTTTTTCACGATCCCAACTGATGCCCTGGCTGTGATGAGCATCCCAAACCATAAAGGCCCCAGCGCCCTTCTCTATCTGGTAGTCATGCACAATATTCATATAGTAAAAGAAGATGCATAAATGTAATATAATACGAAGTCATGGTCATACTCTAAATACAACTTAACAATGAAGAATAAAAATCCAACAATAACTAGACAACATCTGAACCAGTCTAGAAATCTCTATTACATACTCAAATGACAACTGTCTGAATCTAGACAAGGTCCCCAGTAGAACCAAAACAAAATAAATAACATAGTCAGAAAGAAATAGGCCTTCTGGAATAAAGAAGGCTCACCGCTTCACAGTCTGCTTCTGTCTGAAAACTCTACTACTTAGTCAACCTCTAGACTGAGCGTCAGACCCTGAGAGATAAGGGTCAATACAATTGTACTGGTACGTTTAGTAAATCCAAAATAATAATTTATATTCAACATATATGAGACCAATTTAAAACCGTTCATAAATATATCATATGGTAAGAATTACATAGGCATATTTAAAAGACTCTATAAAATCATCTGAACTCTGTGACATACTCTTTGTTTTACTTTTGCGCTAGGTGGTATACCCTACAATTCTGTAATTCCACAGGCTATATGGAATCTTTCCTTAGGGTCGTCGCCAGCGTACAAAAGTAACATACCCGTATCGGCAAAATACGGTTTTAGGCTATGAGTCGATTGACTCGTGCCCTCTTCGGGTAACCACCTAACCCTCTTTAAGCCCATTTTTAATTCTTTACAACATGCAAACTCGAAAATCAAGTTCTGAAGACTCTAATTCTGCTATGGCATATATTTACATGGTATCGTCATACCATTGACTTGCAAGTCACATTTTCTGAGCCATTTATAGCAACTTATGTCTCTATTCTCAAATCATAGAATTCAGGACCACCATATCAATAATTTTTTTCAAGAAAATAATTCTTTAAAACTCATGTAAAACCATGCAAGTAATTCTCTTTATCAGCAATTCAATAAACAAAGGTGGTCACGTCAAAATTCTTAATTTCATGCAATTCTGTCTCTTTAACACAAAACATAGTTATATCAAGAAACACCCTCTTATCATCTCTAAATCATGTTCAAATACTATGACATTGAGAAAAATACTTTCAACCATAAAACATGTATTTCAACTCTTTTCCGATAAAACCATAAACTTCAATTCAATACAAGAGCGGGAGTTCATAATTTCCGCTCTCAAACAATTTTCAATCTCAATTTCCATACATATACAGATACATGTAAATTAATTTAGGGGAAAGGACCATAAGGCCAAAGCAATAGTAACACTGAAACATTCAAAATACATAATTTAAAACATAGATTCCAAAATCTTTTTAAAATTCATGCTTAATAATCTTAAAATCATGTTCTAGTGTTTTCAAGCCCATGTAGTTTTTAGGAAAAACCCCACGTACCTTAGATTATAGAATTTGAAAGATGAAATCCGGATCTTGATTCGTTTCTTGGAATTCTTGATCTTAGGGATGAATTTTTTTATCTTTGGGGATGGGATTAGAGTTTTGATTTTGAGAGGAAAATTGAATTAGGGAGTGTATTATGCTTTTGTGGCGCAAATCTTATGTTATGGACGGACCTTGGGTGAGGTAAAGGTCCAAATTGCCCTTAAAGACGTGAAAACAGAACCTGAATATTTGGGACATGCGATAGAGCGTGCGTCGCACGCTAATCGCGCACAGCTACTGCCTCTCTCACGAAAATGGCTGTAACTTTTTTCTCGTGTATCGGATTTTGACAAAATTGGTATCGTTGGAAAGCTAATTCAATTATATACAATTTGGTGGGTCTTGAGGTGGAAAATTCCATGTGTATCGAAAATTATACATGTTCAAAGTAGACCTTGTAGAATCGAATATCAAACTTTGGATAAATGATTGACTCTTAGCTCAACTTTGCTTTAGGCCATTTCTATGAACATTTTTCACCTCATAATCACTTCATATACTAGGACAAAGATCATTACACGTTAATCTAAATATAAACCATGGAAATTTTGAGCTTACGCACATAAGAATGACGATTCGATCTCTAGCTCGAAAAATGTGGGGTGTTACAAACAGCAATGAGGTTATGCACCTCTTTAGTTGGCATGCTTTTCAAAATCCAGTCCCATTAGAAGAATATGTTGAGGTTGCAAAAGGCATTGTAACATATGCTCGGGGACTTCCACTAGCTCTCACAGTTTTGGGTTCTTCTTTATTTGGACTACCAATTGAAGAGTGGAGGAATACCATTGAGAAGCTGAAACGAATTCCCGATGACAACATACAAGAAAAACTCAAAATAAGTTTTGATGCACTCCCAGATGATAAGGTTAAGGCAATCTTCCTAGATACTGCCTGTTGCTTGAGAGGAATGGACAAGGATGATGCCGTTACAATATTGGATGCTTGTGATTTGTTTGCTGAAGCTGGAATCCAAGATTTGATCGACAGATGCTTGTTAATTATAAATTTAAGTAACAAACTGGCCATGCACTGCATTATTCGAGATATGGGAAGAGAAATTGTTCGTCAAGAATCACCAAAAGAGGGTAGCAAGCGCAGCAGGTTGTTTTTTGAGGAAGATGTTTCTGATGTACTTTTGGGAGACAAGGTTAACCCTTTAATTTCCTCATTTGTGTTTTATGTTTTCAACTTGTTAGTATTCCTTCTAAATTAAATTTGTATTCTGTTTAGAAATCGATTATCCTCTCTCTATTAAAAGCTTAGCTTTTTTTGTAAACTTTCTATAACATGCTTCCTGTGAACACATTATTTATTAGTTTTAGCTAAAATGTAGGCTGCTGAAGCCGTTGAGGTAATGATGGTGAATCCCACAGTGTTCAAGGACATACAGTTAAGTACAAAAGCTTTTGCCAAGATGGTTAACCTGAGACTCCTCCAAATTGATAATGTTCATCTCAAAGGAAACTTTGAGTATCTACCAACCAAGCTGAAGTGGTTGAGTTGGAAGAATTGTCTGTTGAAATATGTACCATGTGACTTTCATCTGAAGACTCTTGTTGCTCTTGACATGTCAGAAAGTAAATTTGAAGATTTAAAGGTACGTTTCACTAAATTCCTCTTTGTAAGTGAACCCTTGGTTGGTCCCGGTGCATAACACCAAAACCAGTCAGGGGAATATTTTAGTGTGCACTGGGATCAACAAATAATGAATAAGTTACAAAGACTATTAAATACAAAAGTTTCTTATTTGTGTTTTTAATCTTCCCTTGATTTTATTTTATATGTTTTTAGTTGTTGAGAAGTTTGAAGTCCTTGAATCTAAATTCCTGTAAAAATCTCATGAGAACACCAAACTTCACCGGTGCACCGAGTCTCAAGAGATTATCATTTGAAAACTGTTCAAGTTTGACTGAGGTGCAGTCATCCATTGTAGATTTGAATAAACTTAAAGAATTAAATCTATTATGGTGCATAAAGTTGGAGAAACTACCAAGCAGTATCAGCAATCTCAAATCACTTGACACTCTGATTCTGAACTGGTGTGTAACCCTGCAACAATTGCCTGATGACTTGGGAAATTTACAGTCTCTAAAGAAGTTTTCTGCACCAAGAACAGCTGTGACATATCTTCTGCCTTCTTTTGGACGCTTGAAGAAGCTTGAATACATGCATATGGGAGGGTTTGGCAGGTCAGTACCTAGTATGACAGGTCAGGAGCCGATTGGATTTCTGCCTTCGTCTATTAAAAATTTATGTTCCTTGAACAAATTGTGTCTTGCTTCATGTGATTTGTCTGAAGAAGACAT